>NW_024537507.1:0-111413 GCF_016647745.1 Suillus plorans
GGATCCGGAGGATTGGCGGTTGTTACGCGCCAGGTTATTGATGGCTTGGGATAGCCGGAGGAAGACCAAGTCTTGTGGACCTAGACCTTCGTTTTCATCGTCAGTCGGGTCTTCCGGAGGTTCATCATCCGGATCTCCGCCACCTCCTCCTGGCGGGTTACCGCCTAGGGCAAGTTCATCGTCAGAATCATTGTGCGGAAGATTTCCGGCGGGTGTGGGGGTGGGGGTAGACGGATGTGGGCGATTCATGAGTTGTGAGATACTGGAGGCAGCACCTTGCGCACTAGCGCGGCGCTGTGAGAAACTGAGGAAGGCATCGACTATGGGAGTAGAGTCGCGTCGGGCGGTTACAACACCCGCTGCATTAAGAGCGGTCTGCGCCCGTGTAGGTGCCATGAAGTCAGATGTAAGTATACTCGGTAAGGTGTGAGTTCGAATATACTGTTAAGAACGTGCTCAAGGGTCAGATCCGAAGGGCTTGGCTTCAGCTCGTGCGCTGCGCCCCTTACCCGAGTACGTGCCCCTAACTTCCGAGGGTTGTTGAACGATGTCCGAAGGTTACCGGACGATGTCCGGAGGGCGTCGGGCGATGTCCGGAGTCCGATGTCCGATGCGCGGGAATTCCGGCGGACGTTCGGAAACAAGAGATAAGACTAATCCGGACGAAGTCCGAACTAGAAAGGAAACAGCGGAGGACTACCAGAGGTAGAGGCGGAGGTGTCAAGTCTATAGGAGTCGATCCTAAGACGAGCGGAGGTCGACGAGAGAGAAACTCAAGTCGGACGGAGGAGAGAATGAGCAGAGTCTAATATGATATTCGAACTGAGGAAACTACAGAGATTGTACAGGGGTTTATATACTACTGAGGACATAACGGAGAATAGTAAGTGCAGTGCGAAGCTATGTAAAGCTATGAAGAAAACATATGGTACGACTATCACTAGTCTATCGGAACTTAGTAAAATGAAGACGGAGATGAATGAGGAACGGAAAATAAAGCGTACTAACTGATAAGGGAAATACCAAAGGGATAAGGCGCGGAAGTTAGACGCGGGTCGGATCCGGACGATACATAGAAGTCGGCCGGATCCGGAAATCCGGAAATGATGAGTGTGATAGGTCCGGGTCCGGAACGCGGGATATGACACCAGCCCGCATCCAGTTGAGGTTCCAAATAATGCCAGGAGGAACTACCGTCCTCGTCCTCGACATCCTCGACGGTGACACGACGACTTTTGTTAGGAGCAGGGTTATTGTCCATATCGGCAGATGGGTGGGCATGAACTTGGCCTGCATCATTGTGGGAGAAGTCGACAGGTGCTTCTTGTGCGTCTAAATTCCCAGCCTCGTTATCCTCAATCATTGATACCCACTGACGTCGACATTCAGGATGGCTTGTGATGTGTCTCTTGAGACCTCCATGTGTGGTTATTACCTTTCCACAGAACACGCAGGAAGGCATGGTTTGTCCGTTGTTACCATAACTCGCCCATACAGTCACAAGTACCCTTTTTTTCAGGTACATTTCATTTCGATGCCACGACACGCGATTGTAGAGTTCCCGCATCGCATGGCTTTCAACAATTTCTCTCGTCTTGTCTGTTTCTCCCTTTGCAAATGTAGAGTTCACGCATCGCATGGCTTCTCTTTGACTCATTTCAACAATTTCTAACTTTCTTCCCTTGCAAATGTAGAGTTCACGCATTTTTACTCATTTTTCTTCTTAGCTTTTCCTTCTTGGCCTTGGTTACTACTACCACCATCATCTCTATTCGGTTTTTGCAATTTCTCCCTTCGCAAATGTAGAGTTCACGCATCGCACGGCTTCTCTTTGGCTCGTTTCAACAATTTCTCTTGTCCTCATCTTGTCTATTTCTCCCTTTGCAAATGTAGAGTTCACGCATCACATGGCTTCTCTTTGGCTTGTTTTTCTTCTTGGCCTTGGTTACTACTACCATCATCTCCATTCATTCCGGTACGGCACCTTTCATTCTGGACTGACCATTGACATAACTGACTAAACTAGGGTAGTGATACCATGAGCCGCAAGTAGGAGTTCCAATAGTTGGACTTTTCTCGCCTCTTCGCACCGCTTCTTCTCTGCACTCCAACGCTGTGTTATCATCTCCCGCAAGAATGCTTGGTGAGTTACTGGGTCCTGGATACGTTCTAGGAGTTGAACTTTACACGTCTCTTCACAGTGCCTTATCTCCGCATCCCAGCGTTCCAATATAAGTGTTCGAATGTAAGTCTGAGATGCTTGGATTGGTCCGGGTGTTTGACGAAACGGTGGCAATGGAAACAGAATCTCAAGAGGGGGTGGTCCCACCCTAGCCTTAGCCTTAACCTGGCCTGGAGCACGAACGACCTGAAAAGGTCGGCTCGGAGGAGGTATGAGGTCAGTGTTCGATGGTAAGGAGGCTGGACTGAAACATTGGTTAGCATGAGGCCAATGTTGGATCTGCCGGCAAAGCAACTTACTGAGTGCTCATTTTGGGTAGGAGTTGAAAAGAAAAGTTGTGCCGCATCCCCCTTACTTATGCTGTTGTGTTGACACCGCTTGAACAGGTGAAAAATTTACATTCAAATCAACAAAACTCTAAATTTGTTTGTTGATTGCACGCCACGCCAGTGTTTATAAAGGGTACGTCTGTCTATGTTGTCACCATTGCTACATATCCTTGATTATGCCTGCAAAAGCAAGCTTAAAGAAGGCTTCTAAAAAGTCTATTTCCAAGGCTCAGGACAAGCTATGTGCTGAGATGGAATAGACTGCGGGACGCACCGCAAGTGGTCGCAAACGCCGACCGACTGAAAGAGAGAGCTACAGATGTAAGTACGATGCAGCAAGTCAATGTTCTAATACAACTGACTCCCTTTTACTTGACAGTACTAGAAGCTCATCAAGGCAAAGACCGCCAACATGACTTCAATGCAACAATGGAGAAACGCAAATTAAAGGTATTGCGTGCTGCATACAAAAAAAACCCCGAGGAGTTCAACGACGAGCCTGCGGAGCTCCTCAGTGATATGGATATCGAAGAAGAAAATATGGTACGTGTCTCATTTTTCCAGTGCTGCTTCGCTCACTATGTCATTGTAGTTCTTGCATCACTATGTACCTACAAAGGTAACTAAGCCACAGGCGCTCATGTACAGTACGAGCAAAACTCCTCCAGCTGTCTTGGCTCCGATGTCTTTCAGTAACGACCGCTTCAGTACTGCGGCCTCAGCTCCAACGTCCATCAGCAAGTCTCCCAAAGGTACTGTGTCTTAGGTTATACAGTATGACCGCAATACTAACACGGCACTTTTGTCAGCTTCTGCAATTGTCACGTCCTCCAGTGAGGACAGCGAGCACACATCCTCCAGTGAGGATGGCGAGCATGCTGATGACAATGAGGATGAACACCAATTGACCGACATTGAATCTGTTTGCAGTGCTCCTCACACTGGAGACCTTCGCCACGAAGCGGTGGTCGATGATATTCCACCACGGGTTGTCAGGACCAAGCACCAACTGCAGGACCGTGACGAAGAAACCAAGCCGCTAAAATTCCATAAAGCTTTGGACAGATCACGCCAACGATTAAAGGCCAGCGATTTCAATGAGGTCACGCAGGATTTGCTTGCCATTGCCACATCTATCTATCGCTGTCTAGTCGTGACACGGGAACCTTTTCCTCAGACACTTATCAGCGAGACGCTACTAGCCAAGGAGGCCTGGCGAGAGGCATCTAAATTGGCAGGGCTTACGATTCAACTAACTCCTTCGTTGGTCAAAATGGTAAGGAGTCACTTGGTAATGTCCGCATGCTTATCCTATTGATGATATATATTATGTAGATGACGAGGCGCACTTCCCAAGTGCGTGGGGAGCTCAAAACTAAGATGCGCGCACTTACAGCATCATTCTTTGGCTTCCGCACAAGCCAATCTATAGCGACTATGACACACAATCGCGACCTAGCTGAATCTCTGAAGGATGGGACATGTTTCGTTTTCAAGGTGCGTAGCTGATTCTGACATGGCCTGTTGTCAGATGATCTGACTGGCAGAGTGATAGGACTGGGAGAAGAAAAGCGGGATTTACAAGACTGGATTGATACAGTCAGCGGTGAATGACATGTGGTTTGCGAACCGCAATGATGAGGGTGTGATTTACAGTAAATATTTCGACCCTTTACCGGTCAAACTTCTCGCACTTATTCTCACAGCGGTGCGTGCCTTCAGATGTTGATGCTGTAGCACAGTAGCTGACTCCTGCGGTTTGACAGATCGAATGTTGCCTTGATGAGTGGATAACCGGGATGAAGGAAGACATCAAATTCTCGTCCACAGCTTATACTCCGGTCTACCTGGTCCATCTCAGCTCATTACAGCGGTTCGACGAGCGCACCTCACATTACAAACTACTCGAGAAAATTCGTGTCAATATCCTTGACGTTGCTCAGTATGTCGGTGGCCACTTGCATTGATTATCCTGCAAACTAATGCGGATGGCAAGGTTCCATGCTGGGGTGAATTCACTGGCAGCACAGGCAACTACCATCGGCTTGACAGATGAGATATTTGACGACGCGATTCAAGAGTTTGAAGCTGAGGCTAGAGATGCCCAAGAGGGGCGCCAGGGAGGTGTGTAACTGGGTAGTCTTTGACAATGGCTGCTCGTTGTAGTACTGTATAGATGCTGTCTGTTATACTGTAATTCTATTCTGTTTCGTCGATTTCAGCTGGTGGCGTGGATTGGCACCTGTAGCTCAAAAAAGCGAAGCTAGTAGAAGGTCCTACCAGTGCTAGCTATTGCGCTGTGTAGCTGCCTGTAGCTTGCTACGACGAGCTACCAGTGACTCTCATAGCGCTATATATTGAGCCATGTGGCTATATAGCCGCATGTAGAAGGGACTTGACAAACGGGACTACAGGTACTACAGCGACTATATAGCCACCTGTAGTCAAATGGTATTTTCCTGATGTATGGAGTGCAGTCTGTACTACAGGTATCCGTTCAAACCTCCCACACATCCGAAGTCATTCCATGTAGCTTATCCACCTCCTCATAAACTTTTGTCCAGTCACGACAAACAGTCTCGTATCCCCTGACGGCAGACCCCAGGTTATTTACGACCGGCTCAATTTTGATATTGGGGTGGCACAAAATTGATTGGCGAAGATAATTCATGCAGTGACGAGTGACTGACGACGGGGGGCGCATTTCTGCGTAGTTGTCACGGATAATGCCCAGGCACTTGAGCTGGTGAAAGAGCGCCACCGTGTTGAAATGCGACTTTCACCCGTCTCCGCATCTTTGATGGGAACGGTATGTCCTCCCCGTGGAACGAGTTTCGCAAACTCTTCTCCGCCCTCATCCGTATCGGCGCGGTAGTGTGCTGTTTGGTCTATTCGCATCCATACTGGTTCCCCGAAATCTATCTGAAGGGCTAGATCTGATGCGTGGAATCGTCAGTCAAGCCTTTAGGACACGCTCGAAACCTTTGTAGTACCATGGCTGAGAGCAATTCCTTTGAAAAAACTGCTGTCGGACAACCGAGGCCTTCGTGCAATAAGATTGGCAAGGCCGATGCCTACGACTGTGGCGAGTATCGCTTTAAGAGCAAAGAAAAGTCGTCTCATTACTATGTGCAGGGAATCGCAGTGACTTTTGGTGCTTAAGATTCAATTACAGGTAAAGTACTAGTAGCCCCGTGGCAGTACGCTAGTATATGGTGTGATTCTCTGATCGATCCGTCAGAGTCACCGTATCGTAATGCGGAATCTGTACAATTGATGCCATGACAAGGTACAGGGACTCATCATCGTGGGGTTGCTTCGGATACAGATCACTGCGTGGCTCGGAGCATTTAGGTGCCATAGAGTTATGGAAGGCAAAGGTTAGCGTAATGAGGACTTCCAGTGAGGCAGTCCATCAATTACTAATGACTTACATGCGGATATTAGTTTGAGCGCATCAACTGCATGCTGATTCGGACGCCGGTCAATGTTCATGTGCTTCTATTGAACAACTACGGGCCCAATGCAAGGTTTCGTTATTTTCAAAGTAATTGTGGAGTGCAAACAATATTTTCAATCCTGAGGCTAGTCCATCGTCAAAGTATACTAAATAAATATTTGTTTTACATGTACTCTGACCCGTAGCATTCTATAACTGTTATCTCAGTAGGTATCCAAGCGACCTTGCTCACGCAACTGCTTCCACTGAATCGTGGTCATTACCCTTGTAGGTCGCATGCGCTTCAATGCCAGAGGAACCAGTGAACGTTTTGGAGCCATCCCGCACACTGTACCCGAAACCACCCATACGGATTGCTTGCACTGATGGCTTCGAGGTCATGACCCTGGACATGGTGTCCTGAGACCAACCCTTTCCTTGCGCGACCCGGAAAACTATGAGCAACATTGCAACAATCTGTGGCATGTCATAAGCAGCGCGAATGCCTCTCTAATCGCCAGTACTAACCTGAATCTGAGGCAGCAATTCAATAAATGCTGCAGATATGGGATTGTTTATAAGGAAGAGTATCAGAAGTGCCAGCGAAAATGTGGAATAAAAAGCGGCAGATTCAACTATCATTGCAGAAATCGACGTGTACTGAGCGCCGAACCTAGAGCCAAGAGCTTTGGGAATTCGATGACGATATGTGAGTAGACGAAGTACGATAACGATCGTGATGATGATGTTCAGTGCGAGTGAGAGGCTGAGATATGGAACGGTATAGTTGATGTTAGTCGAGGTGAAAAATGGGGAATTGCTGGTTAATTGAAGCAGCCACATTATACCCATAACTAATGGATGCGATAGTGAGCGTCCGATACAATCAAACAGACATTGAAAGTAAGCAACTGACTGATGGATGCAGCGAACATCAGACAAGGGAACAACATGGTGATCCACACTGGTACCATACACCCTCTGTAAATTACCATGCAGCGCCAAACCTGAACAGATATATTAGCGATAACATTTTCAACTTCGAATACCTCTACTCACGACCAATCCATCTGAAAGAGCCATCATCAGAAACCCACAGACGTTTCCAAGATTGTCCACAGGAATGCCGAACATGTTATTCTCAAATGCGTTCGGACCGCCTGGATAATCGCGATATTGAATGAATGCGAGTTGTGTGAAATCAGCCAGCGATGCCATAAACAAGGTGCTGAGGATAAAATCTATGGTGATGTATATGAGTAGAGGCAGGTTCTTTTTGTAGTTCGTGCGGGTCATTTGCCGGATCAGGAGGTGGAAGCACATAAAGAACAGCGTAACACCAATGCCATATGCAACGGAGCTGACCACTGTCCCTTGCAACCAGCCTTTCTCTGCGAGAAGCATTTCAGACGATTCGTCTGGTGTCCAACTAGATGACATGATATATCAGATGGCGAACAGAACAACCTGAAGGATCCTCAGGCTTCCGGAGGAGTAAGGAGATATCTGGGGAGAGTGGGAGCGAGTCGCAACCATGGTGGGAGCACCTCGTTAAATAACACCATAACGTCACCGTTGCAGGTGGATCAATCCGCATAGAATCCTAGTACTACTACAACTGCGGCACAATCAGAAACTTTCAATTGACCGAGCATTTCCTCTTCAGGAAACGAACCATGAGGACACATGTTTCAAGTTTGAACAGGGAGATCAAAGGGAGATACGACGGTTCCTCCCGGGACCCGGCTGAGCTCAGAACGCGCATCCGTAAGAGAATAGACTAGAATTTTGGGAGGAACTTACCTCATAGCACAGCATCAATAACAGCCTCTATCGCATGTCCATGTCAAGTCTCATGTGGTCAACAGTTAACGTTCAAACGTTCACCTCCGACGTGCCCCATACGTTGATCTTCGAATGGTTGAAGTTACAGTAGATTTAAAAGTCGAAGACACACATACCAAACTTGGTACAAAATCGTCGGCGATCTCGCTTTCGGTTATGATCCGTAACATATAGAGACTGAACGATTGAATAGGCTCGGATTTGCAAGTGTATACATTTAAAACCTAGTACAGTCATTGAACCGCTCAGTAAAATAATACATAGTTCTGCAGATACATTCAGCGAATGGATTGAAGCGTACGAAGTAGCGTGTCAATTCAATCCCAATGTGCCCTCCACTGCAACCACTTCTCGTGGTACTCTTCAGATACAGAAATGGCCTTACTCCAGTCCCTGCACACTAATGTGTCCCCCACTCTGTCCTTCTCGTAATCGACTTTCAAAAAGTCTCCCATTTCTAGTGTATGCGCAGAATCACACATGAGAGTCTGCCGAAGATAATTGAGACAGTGATGTGCGTGATGATCATTGGTAAGGGGTTCGTCACGGCTGTAGTCGAGGAGAGCTTCCTGCAGTATCCATAAACAGTGAAGCTGATGACCGAAGACCAGCACGAAAAGTCGCTGCTCTGGTCCTAGATGGGTGCGACCAACTATTTTCGGCCAACTTTGTGTTGGGATCCGACGAATCCGAAGGAGACAAGTAGTGATGTGCACGGCTCGGCTTGAGGCCCTGGGCCGGCCCAAGCCGGGCCCAAATAAGCCGGGCCCAGCCCAGGCCTAAGTCACGGCCTGAGGAAGGCTTGGGCCTGGGCTTGAGTTTCGAAAAGCCTGAGCCAGCGGCCTAAGCCGTGGCTTTGGTATGTTCAGTGGCACTGCCATAGAAGCCTCACCGGAGGTACGTTTCCCGACTCTATTTTTGTCTTTTCGACCTTCTGACTTCCATCACTCTTATCAGCTTCGACGGTCCATATGTCGCAGTGAGTTGCCATGTCTTATTTGTGCTTCGGTTGGTCGACGTTACTCACATCGAATTCCGGCACTCGAAACTCTTCACAAGGCTTGGTCATCGCGCGCAGAAAGGTCGAAATATGCGAAGTTTGCTCCCGCGCTCAAAGATGCAGCCGCAAAAGTAGATGAGTATTATGAGAAGACGACACACTCCGCTGCGTATGTATTGTTAATGTGTACGTTGTTTATTTTTTCATGAACGACTGCGAGTCTGACATTTGCACTTCAGTACTCAACCCCACAGGGAAAATGTCATATTTCACGAAGCATTGGCCAGAGGATCTGCACGATGACATGCTTTCTACTGCGGAGACAGTGGTGAGTCATCTTTTTCATTTTATCAACTTAATCTGAATGTGCTACAACTAGTTCAAAGCCCGTTATCTTCAGCTGAACCAAGTGACATCATCGACGTCGCAGCACACAACTAAGCCTGGCAGAACTGGCAGTCTCAAGAAGTTAATTCGCGAAGTCCTCAACGACGCAACCAGCTTAAGGCCGACATCGTCGAAGCACTCCAGTGTCTTAAATGTGCACTACGACACGATCTTCTGTTCTGGGAGCCTGCACCATCGTCTCTTGTTGAGTTGGAGCACCTGGACGACGATGATGAAGAAGTGGAAGTGGAAGAGACTGGTGATGACGAAGAAGGTTGGGACATTCTGCTTTTGGGCGATGATGCTGAGGATGTGTCAGACACTGAGACGGACATTTACTAGATATATTGTAATTATGCTGCCTAATGCCACAGTGGTCTTGAGCTGTCTGTTGGCTGCGAAAAGCCGCGGCCTGGTTGGGCTTAAGCCCCGGCTTTGGGCTGGCTTGGGCTCACGGCCTAGGCTCAGGAATCTTGTGAGCCTAAGCCCCTCGAGGCCAAGCCTAAGCCGGGGCTTTGAGCCTAAGCCGGGCCGGAACATCACTAGAGACAAGGCCGAAAGGATGAGAGCCGAGAGGGAGAGGCAGCAACCGGCCGAAGCGTAGAGCCAAGGGAGAGGACACCAAGTGCGAGCGCATCCAAACGGAGAATGAGGTCGACGTGTCGTGGCCAACTCGTGCGCTGTCCATCTTTTAGTTTAGCTTAGCGTAAATTACTGTACCTGGGAGACTCACCTTATAAGCCCAGGTACCCGCATCCAAACATCTCAGTTTCAACTCGAATACTGAGATGTAAGTTAGTATTTTCGTAACGTTCGACTCGAGGTCTAACGTTATATTAGATTCGTACCTTTGTGTCTAGGTACAACGTTTGTTAATCAGAGTTTCAACTCGAATACTGAGATATTCGTACCTTTGTGTCTAGCTGCGCGTGACCGTCTCGCTATACTCTCAATACTTTGGAGGCTCTCCCACTCCAGTTGAGATTCTGTATCAGATGCGTTTAGAGCAAAATGCACACTCTTGTGAAGAGTCATCGCGACGGCTTCATGGGTGAGATCGACGGGAAATTCCCACGGGTAATCATCACCAGCGTAAGTGTATTCTATAGTTTCTAAAGTGCGGAGGTCAGCCTATCATGTTTTTGCTTCAACGTGTATGGGAGGTACTCGCGATGTTCTGCCGGTTGGAGTCGGATGTTAGCATGCCACATGGTGGCAAGTATAGTGAGCATTCCGAACATCCAACCAACTGCCAGTTCTACGCGAGACATCATGGATACTGATTACCTGAAGGTACTAGTAGTACTTAACGCAAGTTCTTGATTATTAAGTATTAAGCCCAGTATCCTGTTGATATATGATTAGCACTGGCAACTAATTAGCCCTAAAATACTTTACCACGGTTCAAGTTAGAGCTCCTCGTGGATCTCGCATATGGACTAGTTGCACAATTGTCCGGCGGACGCATCACGGTCAAACTTGTCCTTTCGTATGATTCAATCAGCACATGATTGTGCTGAGTCGAGGAACCATTTCTATATTTAAATTTTATATACCGCAGAAATTGTTAAGATGCCGCGGGAATAGTATGAGATAAGAGGATTGCCGATAAATTTTGTTTTGAAGCGTAGCCAGAGAATGATATCTAGAAGGAACTAGTACTGAGTCGGACAACTTAGTCGCTCCTTCAAGCTTCAAGTTCTGTGGGCTCCATGGTGGCGTTGCTACATGATGATTCTGATCATGATGCTGATGGCCTGATGCTGATCGCAGCGACACAATGTTTAGGCACCTATAGGAAATCATTAATCACCGACGGATAACAGAAATGAAATTGAAAAGTTAAACCGAAAGTGACATTGCTCGGAGGTGCTGTGCACCAGCCTTGTGGTGTTGGATCCAAAAACAGTACTAGTACAAACCTGTAGGTGCCGTCATCCCGGCCTTCTGGTATGAGTCAGTACTAGTAGTACTCTGAAACCTTTACCGCCTCACGCGCATGATTAATACAGCCATGGTAAGTCCGCATCAGTCAATCGCTGTGCACCTATTCCAAAGCAACGTGCTTCGAATTCACTTAGGTAAACCCTCGCCGAGCTGATGTATAAAAAGGGTCCGACTACAATTTCATCTGACACACAAAAACGCATCGATTTAACCAACAAGTCTTAGCCAACAGTATCATTCAATACTACCATGATCCTGCCCAAAATTAGCTTTTACATCTTACTCTTGTCTGTGGCCTTCGCGCAAATCACAGCAGCACCCGTCGCCAGTGTGCCGGATTGCGACAGGAGCCTGAGTGACGATGTAGCCTGTGAGTAGGTCCCGGTGATGGTGTAGGACTTGGCTGATGAATTTGAACCTCTAGTAAGTGATAAAATGGTATCGCCCTGCGAGGGCTTTTGAAATTTGAAGGCTCGATGCAGCGCAAGGTTGAAAGTTGATGTAAAGAATAATGGATCAGTAGACCGGACGGTCATTTTGTATATGATCACTATACACATATAGTGACACTAGCCTTCAACAACAAATTGTATTTCCAGTTTATTATTTGAGTGGGCAATGAGAAATTATACTACTAAGGCTATACTGGATGACAGAACTATATGCAAGACGATACATTTAATCTAGGGGGCCTGTGTCCCATCGCGCCCCTAGATTCGTGAATGCTCTGATGTGAGACGTGCCCTCACCAGTCCACCCTTCCCTGCCGGTTTAGACATATTAATCGAGAGTGAGGTGACTTTCAAGGTTGGCGCAATTAAATAGTATACGTGAACTAAGGGGGAGAAGGTATTTTTTTTAGTAAAAGGGCCCAACCGATCTCATCTGGAATAAGACAACACATCTTAACCAGCAAGCCTTAGGCGACGGTACTATCATTCAATAATATGAGCGTGGTCAACACCAGCTTCTACGTCTTACTCTTGTCTGACATTCACGCGATTCACAGTAGCAGTAACAGACGTCACTAAATGTACCTGGACTGATGACGACGTGGATGGTATAGCCTGTGAGTAGGTCCCGGTGATGGTGTAGGACTTGGCTGATGAATTTGAACCTCTAGTACACGGAGAAAAGAAATGCTTTTGAAGCCTCGTTAATAATGCAGCGACGGGAAGGTTGAAAGTCGATGTAAAGAATAATGGAATAACAGACGAGACGATGACATCTTGTACATGTTGTAGTGGCAGTAGCCTTCCTCAACAACAAATTAGTATGCTACTAAGACTATACTTGCTAACAATACATACCGTAGTATACCTGTATCGTAATGGCGCTCGGTGGCTCTGACTCCATGCCATAGAATCATCTTGCAAGATAAGCCTATTTGACGTCCAACGCCAGCTGGTGTGCACATGCTGTACTGAGTGTACGTATACCTCGTAGCAGTCAGTGTAATCTCGCTCAGTATTGACTTGGGGTGGCAGCCACATACCTTCTTGCAATCGTGATGCTGACTCGGATTCTTAGCAACAATATTTGTCGATGCTGCTCGAAGTCTCCCCGTTGAAACTTGAACTTACAGAACAGGTAAGTTAATCACAGCTATGAAGTAACACTGTAGATAACTCACCCACGCAGTGTCAGTCACATCAGTGCAATCGATGGACCATCGTGGAAACAAGTTCAAACCTAATTATTGAGAAGAGAAAAAACGCTGCCAGCGGATGTGAGGGAGACGATTGAGAGGCACGAAAAAGAGGGGACAACGAATAGTCCTGAATACGAACAACTTGAAATGGTAGGGATCTTCTTTGAAAAGCACGTTTGCAAGAGCCCCTGGCCAAAGGTGATGGAGACGTCCTTTGCGGCCATGATGCAACATCCCACCGTGTATCACACACACGATGTAGGTGATATCTTGACGGACCTTTCTGATATGTACTGATCATGGATTCCAGGAATGGACCGTCAGAGTTCACGATTACGGGAATGCTGAAGTCATGGTCGTGTCTGGATCAGATGCACGCAATCACGACTCCTGCTCTGCTCACCGACGGTGTGATGGACGAAGCGCAGGACGTCTGCGTGAGTCCTTTCTTCCAGAGAATCCCGCATGTGAAGTGGGCGCATTTTTTCGCAGCGTCACATGCCATTCTTGGAGGAGGAGGACCAGGCGAGATACTTTCAAGTGGTGACTGATTTTTTGACATATGCTTGAATAGTTAAATCCTGTAAAATATAAGACTGAATGCAAGAGAAGGGATTCAAGGGAATGTCCAGTGATTTGCACCTTCCACGGGTTCAGGGAAGGATCTCTAGGCATTATCATTGCCTTAGGTGAAGGATGCGCGATGAGAGGGCGGCTGTCTGCTATATGTTAAGAGAGCTTGGAGATACTAGAACCAAATGAGCAAACTGGAATATCTGATTGAGATGGGAATCCGGACGTACATTCACTGCAGGGGAAACGAGGAAATAATCGTATGCGGAACGGGTAGGATTATATATACTACTTGAGTAATCCAAGTTGAACATTCCAACTTGGTCCTAACGTTGTCATTTTCAAACGCATCAGCCATTATCGTGTGTCGACATGTCAAGCTTTCAAGTCTCATCTGGTTGTCAGTCGTTCCCCCAACACGCCTCATATGTTGATCTTCGAATGGCTGAAGTTACAGGCAAAGTAGATTTAAAAATCGGAGATGACACGTACCAGACTTGGTACAAAATCGTTGGGGATCTCGCTTCGGGTGCGCACCCTCTCATCATACTGCACGGCGGCCCTGACGTCCCGCACGAGTATATAACACCTCTCGCCGAATTTCAGGCATCCTCATCATCTTTTACAACCAGATCAGAAGTCCATTTGTGAAGGTATGGCGGGAAGCCCAAAGAGTTTTGGACTGTCGATTTCTTCATGGATGAACTGGTCCCTGGACAACATTGTTGCCCACCTTGGCGTGCAGAACGGCTTCACTCTTCCGGGTCACTCCTGGGGATATTAGGGGAGCACTACACTAGCCACAATAATCCTGCGAGTCTCCAACACCTCGTCCTCACCGTCCATGGCACTGTAGGAACAAAGGACTGGTCAGCTGCTGAACGCGCTGCCGGCAAATTTGTTGGCTGTGCCAATCACATCAGGCGGGTTTCTCGGTAGCCGTGATATCTCGCGAAGAACTGGTAGCTGGCTGGATGTTCGGAACTCTTAGTGTTCTTGCCACCGCGTGGCATGCTTGCATCCGATCGCAACCGGTACAACATCGTGAGTACCTTCCATACGCATATGATACAGAATCTCAATTGCAGTCTGAAGTGGGAGAGCCTACCAAGCTCGCCAAAAGAATTTGGTCGCACCCATCTAGAACAAGAGCACCGACTTTTTGTGCTGGGCTTCGGTCTCAGCTTCCCTATTTATGGATACTGCAGCAAGCTCTCCTCGCCTACAACTGTGACCAACCCTATGGCACATATCATCACACTCATCATTGTCTCTATTATCTTCGACGAATTCTTATGTGTGACCCTGCACATACTCTGGAAATGGGGAGTATCGTGATTGCAATGGAGAGCGCATTAGGACTAAATTAACACACCACTTGGTACGTTTTAGTCTGTTTTCGTTGAATGGCATCTGCGGAACTGTGTATCACTTAATTGTATTCATCAAGCCTGTTCAATACAACAGAATTGTTCAGTTTCTAGTGCTGCCTTACATTCAAGTGACTAAGTTGCGCAACCAAAGTTGTCTCAAGTCCAGACGGAGAAAAAGCTTTGCAAATTGACTCTTGCAAATTACTTATGCATCTTCCCATTGTTAATTTTTTCAAGACAGGATAATGCAGCCTATCCTTACCGTGGAAGGAGGAAATTGCTTTAGTAATCTGGTCATCCCATTCCCGTATATTCGATCTTATTTATATCTTACAGGATCAACCATTCAAGAATATGTCAGGAAGCCAGCCACCACTTGAAATTATCTCGCCTGGTTCTCCTCCGAGAATGGCATGCGATGCTGGGAGAACTGCGCCTACGGCGACCTACCCCATATGCGAGATTCTCCGGAAGAAATGACTGCGCTTCATCCATGACACCATTGGTGAGGAGAGGAGAGTAGGAGTTGCAATTGTGCGAATCTGATCCAGATACGACCGTGACCTCGGCGTGCTCGCAACGGCGAACTCTAATGGTCCAATCCTGGTAACGGTGATCAGTACATATCAGAAAGGTACGTCGAGACGTCATCTACATCGTATGTGGGATGTTACATCATGACTGCAAAGGCCGCCTCCATCGCCTTTGGCCAGCAGGTCTTGCAAACGTGCTTTTCATAGAAGATCCCCATCATTTGGTTATATCCAGGGCTATCTGTCGTTCCCTCTTTCTCGTGCCTCTCATTCGTCTCCTTCACATCTGTCATAGCTTGCTAAAGCTCCTCACAGATTTCGCCCGTACTAGTTGCACAACTGTCCGGACCCGATACCACAGTCAAAATTGTCCGATTCAATCAGCATGTGACGTATAATCTATGACTAAACGTAGTTACCTATATGGACTCGTTCAAATCTGGTCATGTCAACGAAAGTAGCATTGACCAGTCGTATGTGTTTGGGTCGTAGGGCTTAAGGCCTAGACTGCAAGAATCGCACTCTCCCAGTACATGTATCCCACATAGTTGAACCTTCGTTTGTTTAAGGCTGGTCATGAGTCCGTTAAACGGCTATCGCAGCCTGCCCTAATCGCAGGGCACGGACCATTTACTCCAGTCAAAATAGCTTAAAAGGAAGAGCACCTACGTAGAACTAGAAGTACGAGCGGTCGGGGCAGCGTTCAAGCCCCCTGACGAGATCTTTCGCAGGATCGAAACCGCTGCCCTCCGCTCTACTAGCCCCTCCCTCCCGTTGTAGCAGCGCCCTATCTTAGGAGAAGGCGGACTGCAGCACGCGTGCATAGGGGTGGTCTGCCTAGTACACTACTAGTCGTAGACTAAAATCTATTGCCCACCTTGCGGCAGAGGCCTCGTTCCTCGGCCCCCTTCTCAGGGGGCCTAGATTGGCATTTGCGCCTAATAGTCCGAAACGCCTCCGACTCGGAGCCTGCTCACTACCATACACCTATGGTTGGACCGCCTCCTCACTCCGAGTCAGAGAATGTACTCGCCGTGCTATCTCGATAGAAGGAACTTCAAGAAAGACTCGAACAGTTGTTCTCGAGAAGCATGTAATACATTCAGTATCAACAAACAATCATGTATGCACGAACACATCTTCTACTCCCAATGTCAATGTGCCCATGCACTCGATCTGTCCTTCTTTACGTCAACTTTCAATCCTCCAGCTGTGTTTGGGTTTCAAAAAGGATGGGTCGCCGCTAGAAGCTCGTCAGTTGTGCTCCACATAATCGCCAGCACCCACTCACCATAAGTAACATCCACATTGTCAGAATCCAGGTTGTTCTCTGCAGCACTGACCACTAGGATCTGTGCGAAGGCAACTGACAGGAGCATAACATAGAAACTGAGTTTGTTGACGTTAAGTACGGTCATGTTAATCGCTGAGGTGTGGGGTTTAGGACGCGTTGTTGTAAAGTGAGATCGGGAGTTGTACCCTTTAAATACCAATTCATGAGCGCATATAAGGAAGGGCATCACGAACTGCCATCGCACTCGAGCACTATTCAACTGACTTGATCGTTTACAGTTTCGGCTAAAAAATATTTCTAGATGTGATTGGTTGCATCTCACCCAAACGATATCCAAAATAATCTCCGCAGAGCGTCCTGTACTGTTTTGCTTGGGTATCAGATTTTTTTTGTAATGATGCTCTGATCAAGATGCCAGCGGTCCGGATGAGCATAGCGCTCATGTGCAGTAATTTGGAAAATGAGCCCATTTGATGGTCACATAAGATCACTCAAAATCTATTCGCGATCGTAGGATATCATTAGTGGATGTGGGCGCGAAGCCAGAGGCGAAGTTGTTAACATACATCCATTCCAGAAGTCGGCACTTTCACGAAATTTCTAGCTACTTACATAAACACAAAATTTGCAACATGTCATTCTCTCTCTAATATTCATTACGAGGTTGAACGTTTCAGATAGAAGAAGAATTGAGTGAAATATGTAGTTGAAACTGGAAGTGCCGAATGAATGAACCATCTACGCAGTCAGGCAAAAATGTCACCTGCCAATATGTGCCGTGACGGAGTTTCAGTACTGCACATCCCGGGCCGCTATGGGCGTCCACCAGCGTTAACTATATGAGGAAAGCTGCGAATTTTCAGAGTCCAGACCCTACATGAGTCAATTCAGGTACACGGCGGTCTACTGTACTGCCAGTGGTTTGCTTACGCTAAATAAGTATCATTTGCGGGATTGGCCTGGAGCTTAAGCCTTAAGCAAAGAAACATGACCGGGAGAACTGTTTGGACTTGAATTGATCATGATAGCAAGGGTAGCTTGAAAAGCAGTACGGTGGCCATGCCGCATATACGTGACCGACTAATTCATAATAAAGCCTGAGCGGCACTTACGTACAATTTATAACTATATACTTAGTGTTTCAAAATTCGGAGTTCATAAAGCGCCCGAGCTATATCCACGACCATCGATTCGGCGAGTTTATGTTCTAATACGACAACTGCACATTCAACATTTAAAGATACTCCGATATTGAATTTGAATGTTGTATCCTTCAGGTACAGGATGATGGAGATCACAGTCTCCAGTGCCACCACTAAAGTAGTAAGTTCATCAGAAAACCTCATGATGCATGCCAAAGGCAGTTCAACGCTCATAGCTTCTTTCTGCTATCTACGGTTCTACCGATACGGGCAGCCCTTGACGCATCACCTCACGCAGCTATCATGAGACCTGCGGTGATACCGTCGTTCCTCCGAGCCTTGAGCAATCAGGACATCGTGCTAGTAAGATGGGTCAGAAGGAAATGATTCCGGAATGATCTTAGGTCAACTTGGCTAAGTAACCTTGACCACCGGCAGTGCTAATCAAATTTATCAGCAGGATTTCACGACAACTTTGATAATCAAGAATGCATTACGCGTCGAACGGTATTGGCGATTTCTCAAGGACGACTAAGTTGGACTCGCAAGTTCGGGATCCTTAGGAAGTATGTCTGTTGCGGACGCGATCGACTTGCATCAGCGGAAAAATGGAAGTATATACCTGATTTCTGCAAGGTATGTCATTCATAGTCGCACGGGGTGTTCGGAGGCCAATAGAAACTACTTACCTTACTAGGAAGGTTCAAGCGTTGGAGCAGAGCAGGTGGTCTGTCTTTCCATACTGTTCGGAGGCTTGTCAGGAGTCCTCTCGAAGCTCTTTGCCTTATCAGGCAATGCATGTGAGCGAAAACGCCCCAGCTTTCCATAATTAAGTGGGTCTAACCTGGACTCAATTAAAGTTAAAAACCAGGATGGTTCATGGTGCTCAGACCCTCATCCGCACATATCAGTTTTCTGTTTCAGTATGGCGACTGACTCGTTTCCACAACGCTTACCTACGCTGCATCGGCTTGGGGTCACTTATCCTTCCAATGTCTCCTCATCCGAGGTAGCCACCGAGTGGCTCAACGCTTTCTCAGTTGCAATAACTCAAAGTGATACCGCAGCTGTTGTCGACCTCTTTCTCGAGGATGGTTTCTGGAAGGACGTGATCGCACTGACATGGGATTTCAGGACATTCGAAGGAAGGGAGGACATCAAGAAACTCCTGGATGCTCGTCTCGTTGCTACGGGACTTAATGAACTGCGTCTCCTACAGGAGCCCTTGAATGAACCTGTTCTGCGAAAAATTTATCACGATTTAGTCTGGTTGCGGTTTTGCTTTGGTTTCACCACTAAACATGGCAAGGGTACTGCAGTCGTTTATCTCGTTCCCCTTCCAGATTCAAAGTGGAAGGCCTACACTCTGTTGACCTGTCTTGATTCGTTGACCAATTTCCCTCAAAAGGTGTGCAATCACATTCCTTCGAGAGCACTTAGTACTTACTGACTCTGCGGAAGCTCGGTCCCCTCAGAAACTGGGAGACTGATCATGGCAGTTGGGAAGAGAAGCGGCGCCAAGAGACTGAGTTCTCAAACAATGACCCAACGGTGATTGTCATCGGCGCGGGGCACAGCGGTCTGGAGACCGCGGCAGGCTTAAAGTACATCGGTGTACCCACGCTTGTCATTGATAAGAAGCCCAGGGTTGGGGATAGCGTTCGTCCCATCACAATTTTGGTATTCAAATATAGCTAAAGGCTCGAGGGCGGTTTCATAGTGGAGAGATCGTTACAAGGCTCTTTGTCTGCATACTACGATCTGTTCGTTCCTTTTCTTCTCCGGAAAGGGATCGACTAACAAACTTACAGGGCACAGTCAAACGCCTTACCTGAAGTGGGTGGTTTGTCAGAACTCCTTTGATTCTTTTGTAATCCAGTTTACAGCTTTCCACCAACATGGCCAGTTTACACCCCAGCCGCAAAAGTACAATATTACCCACATGATGAAATTCACTGATTCCAGCTATTGCAGCTGGCAGACTGGTTGGAAGCATACGCGAGTTTCCTTGAGCTCGACGTTTGGACGGCCTCGACGATCACCAAGACATCTTGGAACGATAGCACGAAAACCTGGTCTGTCGAAGTCAATCGCGGCGGTAAAGGTACCAGGATTCTGACCGTTAAGCACCTCGTTTTTGCCACTGGATTTGGTGGTCGCCCGCATGTTCCCGACATCCCCGGGAAGGTATGCTACGCTCGAACCAGTGATCTAAACGTGACTCATGGACGCAGGCAAGCTTCAAAGGGTCTGCCGTGCACTCATCAGAGTTCAAATCGGCGGCTGATTATATCGGTAAAACAGCAATCGTAGTCGGCTGTTGCAATTCTGGTCGGTCTGTCATACCTTTCATATCGAACGAGGTTTACATATTTCATCAGCACATGACATTGCTCAAGATTTCTGCAGTCACGGTGTCGACATCACAATGTGCGCTCTTTGGTTCAAGTTATGTCATTTTCATATCTCACGACATACTAGGTATCAACGATCGTCAACGTTCGTGATCTCGAAGGAGTCACTGGCAACAATGCTAGGCGGTAATTGTTCCCGTCGTTGTCGGTAGCTTGGGTTGACTTTCCTTGCCTAGTTGTCTATAATGACGACTTCCCCACTGAGCTGGCTGATACTTACACTACCTCGCTGCCTTGGGCAGTTGTTAGGCGGCTGCATCAACGTATGGTTCCTATGGTTGCTGGAACCACAGACAAGTACGTCGGACGAATCGAAGCTCACTTCCAGATGCATTGATTTCAATCGCAGGGCCATTCTAGATGGGTTGGCTAAGGTTGGCTTCAAGACCAATCTTGGCATACATGGAGCAGGTGTTATGTCCCTTTTCCTGGAGCGTGGTGGTGGCTACTACGTCGGTGGGTATACCTCTGATGCACGATGAAGATGTTTCTCAACAGCTTCCAGACACCGGAGCAAGTAAAGCTATTATCGACGGGGATATTAAGATCAAGAACGGTTCCGCAATTGAGTCCTTCACGAAAAACGGCCTTCGATTTGCTGATGGCACCGAGCTACAGGCAGATATAATAGTATTTGCTACGGGGTATGGTAATATTTTACCTTGACGAGCAGGACTCATAGTTGCTTACAGTTATGGCGATCCCCGTGACTTCATGCGCGAGGTCTGTGGAGATGAAGTCGCATCAAAAATCACCAGGGTCTGGGGTTTAGACAAAGAAGGGCAATCTGCGGGAGTGTTGAGGTACTGCGGGCACGATGGTCTGTGGTTCGCAAATGGTATTTTACGTCGTTCTTGTTATGGGCGCGTCAGTTTCATTTCGATGAACAGGTGGTTTTGCTCTATTGCGCTTCCACAGTCTCCATTTGGCCATGCGTGAGTTCCTTCCCTGTGGCAACAGAGCGTTGCTGATGATTAAAAATGTAGAAATCAAAGCCATAGAAGAAGGTATTTTGAATAAGGCGGATATAGTTATTTGATGACATTCGAAGATCTGCTCATGATCAGGGCTGGAAGAGCACTTATCGTGTAAATTAAAGGTTGTATGTACGATGAACCCAAGGCCGGAGCCTTCATACATGGAAAACAATATTTGTCTCGGACTGAAATACATGTCACCAATGTTTTAATATAGATATACAAGATGTTTCTGTACCCCAAACTCCCAGCCTAAGCTACTCCCTCTACAACAACAACACCGCAAAAGGACTGGTAGAAACAAGCAACCTGGACCAGAAACACGTCGAGCCCACCACGATCGACCCAACACAACCGCAGGCCCACTTCATCTAACCATCTACTAACCTTCTTGTTGCAGTCTTCCTTTTGTGCCTACTTGCATCGTCCTGCCAGACGGCGCAGGGAGTACGTTTTCGAATACACAGATATTATTAGTGCCACACCACCAAAAAAACATATATGAGGGAAACCATATGACGAGACATATTCAACATATAGGGTCTACGATCCCAAAGGACTCATTCTGATATATAAAAAGCTATTTCCCCAGCACCAGCCAGTTCCAGTTACAGAGATAACTGTCACGTTAATTAATCAGTATTCGCTTGCAGGTAACCCCACTTTGTTATGTCGTGCGCCGACATTTACAGCTCCGAATTCTGCTAGTCCTCTTGCAAGGCTCTCTGTGCGCCATGGGGCTTACAGGGTTGCAAATCTGTACATACTAGTATGGTAAGGAAAGTTTCCTGCTTTCATACTAAACAAGTCTACTCTAATCAGAATTCTTCATACCATATAGGATGTAGCCCACTACTTGCATTGTTCCATGGAACCGCCCTCCCGAGATACGATTCAGTAAGAGAATCTGAACTTTGACATTTATCCAATGCCTTCGACCACTATTAACGTCACCTTTTAGAAATGTTACCGATATGTTCCGCCTTCATGAAATCCGATTGGGTCAGGTTATTCCTGAAGACCAAGTAGAGGTAAATTGTGAAGGGATTTGAAGGTCATCTTAGCCAAACGCGGATCCGAAGTATGAACATAGAAGGGATGCCTCGTAAGTGCCAAGTTGGAAGGTATCCAAAGAACCTTGCTTCTTACGATACATCCGAGTTCGTGGCAAATAAAAGCCCTTGCGATTTTGACTAGATGATCCCTTCGACCATAACACCCGAATACTCACTCCAATTCCAACCATGCAGCTCACGCTCATTTTCACCACACTCGTTACATTTGCTGCTATTGCTGCGTCACATTCGACACCAAAATTGGTCAAAAAACATACTTGTGAGCACTGAGGGCCCGTGCCATTCTTGTCGGTGAGAGTGATGCTGATATGCTATGCAGCTCTGGCTAAACGCCAGGAACTTTCCTCCAACCTCATTGGTCATCTTAAACCCAGGCTTGAGATGCCCGATACACCTGATAAACCTGATGAACCCGACTCAGTTGACTTTGGCGATACGCCTGATACACCTAATTTTCTCGCGTCGTCTCCCCTCCCATTTCCTCATCCCGCCAGCTCCTCTGACTCTGACTCCTCCGACTCTGACGATAAGTCCGTCGATTCTGACTCCTCCGACTCTGATTCCGACGATAAGTCCGTCGCTTCTGACTCTTCCGACTCTGATTCCGATGACAAGTCCGTCGCTTCTGACTCTTCCGACTCTGATTCCGATGACAAGTCCGTCGCTTCTGACTCCGACGATAAGACCGCCGATCCTGATGCAAGCGGCGAAGCCGACGATGACGACGACATTGATAATGATGACACAGGGAGTGAGGAGCGCGGGATGCGCGAGGAGGCTGAATCTTCCCATGCCCACAAGAGAAGGTCTGACACAATAGACAGTGGCGACACGGGGCGTGAGGATGTTGGATCCCACTACATCCATGAGAGACGTCTCAACTCCCGCGTTGACTCTAAATCCGTTGTCTCTGACTCAACTGACGGAGGCGACGACAGCGACAGCGGTGACACGGGGCGTGAGGACGTTGGATCTCATCGCGTTCACAAGAGAAGCCCTAACTCCCGCGGCTTCAAGTCCTCCGTCTCTCATTCACCCGACGAAAGTGACAACAGTGACAGCGGCGACACAGGGCGCGAGGATGTTGGGTCTCATTACGTTCACAAGAGAAGCCCCAGCCTCCGCGACCCTAAACCCTCCGCCTCTCATTCAACCGACGAAAGTGATAACAGCGACAGCGGCGACACAGGGCGCGAGGATGTTGGGTCTCATCACGCTCACAAGAGAAGCCCCAACCCCCGCGACCCTAAATCCTCTGCCTCTCATTCAACCGACGAAAGTGATAACAGCGACAGCGGCGACACGGGGCGCGAGGATGTTGGATCTCATTACGTTCACAAAAGAAGCCCCAACTCTCGTGATCCTAAATCCTCCGCCTCTCATTCAACCGACGAAAGTGACAACAGCGACAGCGGCGACACGGGGCGCGAGGATGTTGGATCTCATTACGCTCACAAGAGTTCCAACTCCCACAACTCCAAGTCCTCTGCCTCTCATTCACCCGATGAAAGTGACAACAGTGACAGCGGCGATACAGGGCGCGAGGATGTTGGGTCTCATCACGTTCACAAGAGTTCCAACTCCCACAACTCCAAGTCCTCTGCCTCTCATTCACCCGACGAAAGTGACAACAGTGACAGCGGCGATACAGGGCGCGAGGATGTTGGGTCTCATCACGTTCACAAGAGAAGTTCCAACTCCCGCAACTCCAAGTCCTCTGCCTCTCATTCACCCGACGAAAGTGACAACAGCGACAGCGGCGACACGGGGCGCGAGGATGTTGGATCTCATTACGTTCACAAGAGAAGTTCCAACTCCCGCGACTCCAAGTCCTCTGCCTCTCATTCACCCGACGAAAGTGACAACAGCGACAGCGGCGACACGGGGCGCGAGGATGTTGGATCTCATTACGTTCACAAGAGACGTTCCAACTCCCGCGACTCTAAGTCCTCCGTCTCTCATTCAACAGACGAAAGCGACAACAGTGACAGCGGCGACACGGGGCGCGAGGACGTTGGATCTCACCGTGAGCACAAGAGAAGTAAGTCATTAAAGGCCTGGTGGATCACAATGTATAACACCTGTCACACCAGAGGCTTTTGTTTACCGTCTCAAGCACGAAATGCGCTACAACTAGGCAATATATCCGAGAGAGGTATTGATTTTCTTCTTCTTGCATTACTATGAAGTCTTATTGCTCTTTAGCTTTCGAATTAGGAAAGGGTTGCGAGAAGACGTATTGAGTTTATGTAGGAACTTTCACGGTCATGCAAGCATTATATCTAGCTTGAGCTCCATACACGTGATGTCGTGACTCCCGAATAGGCGACGAGAATGGGCCTTGGAAATTTTCGCCCATCACCTTGTAATTTTCAAGTTCTCCTCAGGCCTGAGGTCATGTTGACACAGCATTCAAAAGAAGATTCGTGCCATTATGGTGAATACAAATATAATTGTCATGTTTTAATGCAACCTTGGAGTCGGACCACACACCCTTCGCAACTCCTCAGGCCTCAGGCCTCATACATTTTGAAGAGCCAAGCTTGCTGGTGGGTATCGATATATCGATGAGTCGCGATGAAACAGCTCAAGACTACACCCTGAGTGAACTCATGTTTTGCCTTCAAATGACTCATTCGATCACATTTCTAATTTAGTTCCAATCAAAACTAAGCTCATAGGTTTTGTCAGCCTTGCACAGCGAAACACAGACTAGCTAGTGTGACAGTGTCTCTATGTAGACTGATCTTGGGGGCAGTGGGGGTGTTCCGCGACACTTAATATGATCTTGGTTGTTGCCAATTTGACAGTCGAAACTTAGTTCAGCAACTTCAGCTTGTCCTTGAGGGACATTTTCGACTATAATCATGATATCTTTGCCCGAAGCTTCGCTTTTAGCGTTGTTCCTGGAGACTTTGTTTTACGGTGCGTCACCAACCTCCAAAAGAAGGTATAATATCTAATTTCTTCCCTCATGTAGGCGTGTTCTTCACTTGTTACTGGTTGACCCTGGGCATACTGCTCAAGAAGTATGGTATTCAACGGGACCTCCTTCTCCCGGTAGCAACCTTGCTGCTTTGCATTGCAACGGCTGTAAGTGTAATCACACCCTTTGGGAAAACAGCTCAACAACGTCGTAGCATCTAATTATCGATTTCGTTCGAGCGCTAGAGGCGTTCGTTCTCAACGTGGATACAATCGGCGCGGATGCCTACTACTCCAACCTCGCTTCACCGTTAGGACTCGCAAAAACCGCACTTTACGTCACGCAGCCCACTGTCGCTGATAGTGTCCTTGTGAGTTTCTTCACTTGCCATATCGTTCTCCCTTGAATATGGCAGTAGGTTTGGCGATGCTATGTGCTCAACAATAGAAGCCTCTTGGTCGGCATTCCTGGTTGTATTGTGCTGTTGGCCAATGGAGGTAAGCATCTCGTCGAAAGATATCATTCGAGGACCACCTCATCTCACGATATTTTGCAGCGATTGGGTACTATATTGTCTGGTGCCTTTCTCGAACTGTCGCAGGGACGAGTATTTATACCACCATTCCTGGGTTGATCACAACTTTCTACATATTGACCATGCTTATCAGTATCGTTTGCACTAGTACGTTTATTCTATGGCTAATCTGCAAGCTCATGATGACCAGGATATGACAGCTTTGATTTCCTGGCGCATCTGGCGCAGTCGCCGTTCCATCTCAGGCGGCTCCGCTGATCTTTTACCCGTGATGATCGTCATTGTCGAAGGCGGTGCTATATATGCTACCAGTGTCCTGGCACTCCTTCTAGCATTCTTGACGGGATCAAACGGTGAATACCCCGCGATGGATATTGGCCCTCCTGTTGTGGTGAGTTTACTTGGCTAAAACACGACTGTTTGTAAGACTTTTCTTTAGGGAATCGTATTCTGCCTCATCATCCTGCAAGTACACTTCTGTGTGGGTAACAACCCCCAACCCCACAGCCCATCAAAATCCTTCACCAATCTCTTTGGAGAACAAGGAGAGCAGAACGTGGGCTATGGCATAGAACAGATGATTGAGGAGACAGATCGTTCAGTTTGACGTGCCAACGACTCTCAGGAGATGAAGTACTGTTGATTGTTTTGCGGGCGTATGCTTACTAATGTCCATATATCCTCTCATTAATATTGGTCTTCTGCTGCAAACCAGTCCATGCCTGCCACCCTCAACTGCAAGATCATTCCCATTGATGCTACTGGTAAGCGAAAATGTTGCCCACGAGAGTTTGAACCCAAGTTTGAGCTAGTACCTGAGAGGTATGCTACTTGGGATACCGAGTCGCTCCGAAGAGATCAGGGTACTTCAGAGCGACACTTAATTCACTTTGGCAAGGCCTGAGCGCCTGGGATCGCGCTTAGGCCACACTGTAGATTATTTCCTGTTGACCATGGATACAAAAATCTTATGTGACTACTGTATATAGGCAGTGTCAATACAAGTGAAAATCGTTCAAAGCATCTGCTCATACGTCTACGATATCTCTAGTGTCCTGATGTCAATTATGTCGCGAACAGAAGTCATGTCTTTAACTTGCGCAACGATATCCCGATTCGAGGCGATTCTCTTGTATTCTCCGCTGTGTTGCCGTGCTGACAAAAATGCGCTGGATGGCTGTCCATGGCGAACAATCAATCATAATGCCCGCGAATGAGAATCGGTATCAACCGGCTCATTTTCTCCAAAAGAAAAGGCGAGCGAATTGAATGACGGAGAGCTAGGAGCAGCCAAAAATTTCATGTTCTGCATATCATCTGAAGGATTGGGCAGCTCGAGTAGGCCAACAGAGTTAGGAGAGTGAGGTTAATCAGAAACGAGGCTCGGGCGCTTCAGTTGTACAACCTGCTAGAAGCTGTGAAGCGAACACGAGGACATGCCAGCTCAAACTTCCAGTGCGCTTTTGACCCAACGCTTGTTGTGTCTTGGTATCAACACGTCGTGACCTGCTGAGGAACATATCGTTGTAAGTGATGATTTTGAACTTTGTCGGATGAAAGCTGAAACAGAGCTCTGCCTAGATGTCTTCACCCTTCGTTGAAATACAGGAGACCACGAGGATAAAGCCTCGCCAGAGATTTGAGGGACACACCAGTTGGGTCTGCGGTACCATACATCTACCAGGCGGACAACGAATAATGACTTGTTCATGGGACGGCTCGCTGCGGGTATGGAACTTGAAGAATGGGAAACAGATAGGAGACGACTGGCGGGACGGAGACAGTCCAGTGTACACCATAGCGTTGTCTCCGGACGGGAAGAAAGTGGTCAGCGGGAGTGGGGATGGCGGAGTGAGGTTGTGGGACATGGACACAGGCAAAGTCATTGTGAAATGTATGGGGCATACAAAGGCAGTGTTTTCTGTCTGCTGGAGTGGAGATGGTCAGCGAGTCTTGAGCGGATCCTCCGATGGGACTGCAAGACAATGGGATGTAGAGAGCGGGGAGGCAAACCTCAAGACAGGGCACGAATCCGTGTTTGCAGTCGTCTACTCGCCAGACATGACCATGTTTGCAACTGGTGGATACGAACAATCTATCACGATCTGGGATGCTAAGACAGACAAGCTTGTCGCTAGTACTCTTGGAACTGATTTGGTGCGGTGTCTGGCTTGGACTCAGGATGGGAAAACGCTTATACTATCAGGGTCGGCCGATAACTCGATTAGGACATGGAGTACTACCACTTGGAAACAGATCGCAGTGTTGGATGCGCACACTTCTTTGGTCGAATCCATTGCAATATCTCCGAATGGCCGCATCCTCGCAAGTGCGTCATATGACAAGACAGCACGATTATGGAACCTCGACAACAACCAGCCCATCAGTTCGCCCCTCTACCATGCGAATTGGGTGAATTCTGTGTCATTTTCAGCAAATGGAAAGCTACTGGCCACTGGCTGCGAGGACAATAATGCGTACACTTGGGATGTTTGTGGGATACTAAAAGAAGCTGGCCTTAGCGAACTTCTGTTGGACAAGCAGGTCCGCGTCACTTTTTATCATCAGGTCCTATTTGCTGATATCCTATCGCAATTGAATCTATTCCTTCTAGGCTGATGCTACACCACGTCCAGTCCGTCAGCAAATCATCGTCCCCCAGCGCCGGGTACCCCATGGTTTTTTTGACGACATACCAGATCGGGCTCACGTACGTCATTAACGTCTAATCCAGTGCTGTTTTTCCTGACTTGCATGTTCTCAGCATGCATCGCATGCAAGCACCCTTCGTGACCGCCTTTCCTCTTTATTCCGCCCCATACACTCCGACGCCTACGATACAGCTTCGCGACCCCGCCCTTTCCGCTGGGCTCGAAGTCGACTCTCTGGCAGACTAGCCGGTAAAGATAGCGAGCTTCGCGAGCATCCCTCAGCAGTCGTCGATGTTCCGTGTGCCCCGGGCAAACGTGTATGTAGTCTTCCTCCTTCTTGAATATCCAAACCCCATCTCATACAACACAGAGGAACGCATGTGCAAGAGAAAGACCGATGAAAATCATTCCATTGAAACCTGGGAACCCTGCTGCAAGCACCTCAGGTCCTCCCAATAGCAATACCACACAACACTTTAATGGCGCGTCTCAAGCCCAGTCTTCGCAAGCACAGGCTGCTGTCTCCCCTTCCATCGCACCTCCCGCCGTCACCAATACACCTTCAAGCGCCAATCCTCATGTAACAATAAGACATGCTGGACGCTGGACTCGCTTCTGGCTCTTTATTTGTTGCACCTCTACTGAGTATACCCATGATCATCAGTAATGTATGTTTCCTTGTCCTTTATGAAGGATATCTCACATCTCATCCTTCGAGTACATAAAATGGAGTCATAAATTTAAGGAACACTTTATATACCACGATCGATTCTATGTTTTTGTTGTTGCCAACAAGTCTTCACTAACCAGGAAAGCGACTCTCCCGCGTACTAAAAATAAAAATAAAACACTTGCATTTGCGTGCCCCAGAAATGATACATATGTAGATTAGCTCCGGTGACATCAAGTAGGTAGCGAAACAGTCTACTCAGCCGACAGAAACACCTGCATACAAGCCACCAATGCTTCTCGATACGTCTCGAAAGCCATCTTTTCCAACCTCAATACATGTCGAACCAATGTTAGTCACTAGGAGCTCGTTCTTGGCGAGTTTTGAAACCCTTGTTTGTTTCTTCTCCTTTGTATGAAATTCCATCAAACACGGGAGACGAAATTCTCTTTAAAACGCGATGACATATCCAAAACGAGGATACTCACCGGTATAAACCTTCGGGAGCTTCTCAACCGCACCCAGCACTTGACCGACGAGACGATCCGCTCTGCACAGCGTAGGATCAAACATGGTGGGAATACCAATCAGTCCTCCCGAAACTGCAAGCTGCAAGCGATTGTTCTCAGCGTGCAGAGAGACAATCCTGCTGGAAACAGGCTTGCACGGTTCCGGCCCTGGGTGTTTTTCATTACGATCCCGGACAAATCTTGATTTCCTACCCTAACCCGTGAGAATGAAACCACCAGCAACACCAGCTTTGAGCTCGCGGACCTCAGCACCAGGTTTGTTGACATCGAAGGAACGGATGAGACTGGGATCGAAAAGCAAAGTCGCGGACAGGATAGGTAGACAATGACAGCGTCGGTGTTATGTTTCGGTTGCATAAAGAAACGATGAGTGACGACCGTGCCTGTTACGAGAATTAATACAACATTGGATGATCCATGCGCCACCGAAGACCTACCCTTAATAAATACAACAATTGCTTTTGAGCTCAAGAGCCTGATCAAGTCGACCTTGTTCTGCAAAATATGGATGCTTCCCAGCTTCATGATTTCAACCCTGGCAAAGTGCTCCGATGTCTGCGGCCGAGGGCATGTTTCGTTTCCTGCGATTAGAAGCAGAACAGCGTCCATGACAAGATCGAAAAGAATGCGCGAGGACGAGATCATCTGCAAGACATAGCAAAGGTGGTGAGGCGCAATTTGGTGTACGGATCGACAGTAAACAAGGGAGTTAGGATAGTGAAGTCGACGAGAAACAAGGCTTGGGCGCTTTAGTTGCACAGCCTGTTAGAAGCTGTGAAGCGAACCCGTCAAAATCCCAGGGCACTTTTGACTTAGCGCTCTTTGTGTCTTGGTATCAACATGTCGTGACTTGCAGAGGAACATATCGTTGTAAGTGATGATTTTGGACTTTACCAGATGAAAGCTGAAACGGAGCTCCGCCTAGATGTCTTCACCCATTGTTGGAAGACAGGAGATCTCGAGGATAAAGCCTCACCGGAATTTTGAGGGACACACCAAATGGGTCCGCGGCGCCATACATCTACCAGGCGGAGAACAGATAATGACCTGTTCGTCAGATGGCTCGCTGCGGGTATGGAACTTGAAGAGTGGGAAACAGATAGGAGAAGACTGGCGGGACGGTGATAGTCCAGTGTGGACCATGGCGTTGTCTCCGGACGGGAAGAAAGTGGTCAGCGGGAGCGAGGATGGCAGAGTGAGGTTGTGGGACATGGACACAGGCAAAATCATCGTGAAATGGATGGGGCATACAAGACCAGTGATTTCTGTCTGCTGGAGTCGAGACGGTCGGCGAGTCTTGAGCGGATCTGACGATGGGACTGCAAGACAATGGGATGTAGAGAGCGGAGAGGCATACCTCGCACCAATCAAGACGACATGGCACCAACACGTGTTGGCAGTGGTCTACTCGCCAGACATGACCATGTTTGCAACTGGTGAAGCCAAACGAGCTTTCATCAAAACTTGGGATGCCAAGACAGGCGAGCTTGTTGCTACTCTTGAAGCAGCTGATTCGGTGTGGTGCCTGGCTTGGACTCAAGATGGAAAGACGCTTATATCAGGGCTCCGCGATGGCTCGATTAGGACATGGAGTACTACAACTTGGAAACAGATCGCAGTGTTGGATGGTCACACTGACCCTGTCGAATCCATTGCAATATCTCCGAATGGCCGCATACTCGCAAGTGCATCCTTTGACAAGACAGCACGATTATGGAACATGGACAACAACCAACACATTGGTTCGCCCCTCCAGCACCCAGATTACGGGAGTTCTGTATCGTTTTCAGCAGATGGAAAGCTACTAGCCACTGGCTGCTTCGACAATAATGCGTATACATGGGACGTTTGTGGGATACTAAAAGAAGCTGGCCTTAGCGAACTTCTGTTGGACAAGCCGCCGGTCTTTGCTGTACGTGACACTTTATCATCAGGTCCTACCCCATCGCAATTGAACCTATTCCTTCTAGGCTAATGCTACACCACGTCCAGTCCGTCAGCAAATCATCGTCCCCCAGCGCCGGGTGCCTCATGGTTTTTTTGATGACTTACCAGATCGGGCTCACGTACGTCAATGTTAGTGTCTAATCCAGTACTGTTTTTCCTGACATGTTCTCAGCACGCATCGCATGCAAGCACCCTTCGTGACCGGTTTTCCTCTTTATTCCACACCGACGCCCACAATACTTCTTCGCGACCCCGTCCTTTCTACTGGGTTCGAAATCGTCTCTCTGGCAGATCAACCGGTGAAGATACCGAGCTCCGCGAGCGTCCCCCAGCAGTAGTCGATGTTCCGTATGCCAAGGGCAAACGTGTATGTCGTCTTTTCCTTCCCGAATATTCAAAACCCATCTCATACAACACAGAGGAACGCATCAGCAAGAGAAAGACGAATGAAAATAATTACATTGAAACCTGGGAACACTGCCGCAAGCACCTCACGTCCTCCCAATAGCAATACCACACCACACTCTAATGCAACTCAAGCCCTATCTTCGCAAGCACACGCTGCTGTCTCCACTGCCTCCGCACCTCCCGTCGTCACTAACACAACGCCAAACACCAATCCTCATGTAACAATAAGACACGCTGGACGATGGACTCGTTTTTGGGTCTCTATATGCTGTTCCTCTTCTGAGTATACTGACGGTCATCATTAATCTATTCTTCGTCTCTCAAAGATATTCTTTGTCGTCTCTTATCATTCTGTTGTGCTTCCACTGATCACGAGTATACCCATGATCACCAGTGATATCTCCCGTCCATTTTCCTGTCCTTCATGAAGATCTCTCCCATCTCATCTTTCAAATGAAGACATAAAGTCGTTTATCGCACCCTTTACATACCACGATCGATTCTATTTTTTGTCTTTGCCAACAAGCCTTCAAGCCTTCACCGACCAGGAAAGCGACTCTTCCCAATAAACATGTATACTACTGAAATGAAAAACACTCGCATTTGCGTGCTTCAGAAATGATACATATGTAGATTGGCTCCGATCACATCAAGTAGGTAATGAATCAGTCTACCGAGTGGACAAAAATACTTGCCTACAGGCCGCTAGTTAGGGAGCAGGGACACACTGATTTCTAGCTCTAGATTCTCTTAGAACCCAAAACGAGGATGCTCATCAGTACACATCTTGGGAACTTCCAGACCGCACCTAGCACTTGGCGAACGAGACGATCCGCTCTGCACAGGTAGTATCAATATTGGTCCGAATACTAATCAGCTCTCCCGGAACTGCGAGCGATTTTCTCGGCGTGCAGAGAGACGATCCTGCTGGAAATGGACCTGCATGCTCCCAGCCCTGAGTGTCCTTCGTTACAATACCCGGACAAATCTTGACTTCTTGCTCTAGTCCATAGGACATCTATAAGGACAGAATCACTGGCGACACTGCCTTTGAGCTCATCGACCTCTGCACCGGGCTTGTTGACGTCGAAGGAACGGACAACGATGAGACAGGGATCGGAAGCAAAGTCGTGGACTGGGATATATAGATGCTTTGCAATGATTTCGTTGACAGCGTCGATGTCGGATTTCAGTTGCATATCGGAACGATGAGCGACGACTCGACCACCATGCCCGACGCGATACAACATTGGATGATCCATGCTGACTCACCCTTGACGAATGTAGCGATTGATGTTTGTTGCTCAAGAGCTTGATGAAGTCGACCTTGTTCTGGAAAATTTTCCAGCTTCGTTCAACCCTGGCCAAGTGCTCCAATATCTGCGGCCGGGGGCAAGTTTCGTTTACTGCGATTAGAAGAGCAGCGTCCATGACGAGATCGAAAAGAACACGTGAGGACAAGATCATCTGCAAGACATAGCAAAGGTAGTGAGGCGCAATTTGGTGTATGGACCGACAATGAACATGGGAGTTAGGACGGTGAGGTTGATCAGAAACGAGGCTTGGGCGCTTCAGTTGCACAGCCTGCCAGAAGCCGTGAAGCGAACACGAGGACATCCCAGTTTAAACTTCCAGTGCACTGACGCTCATTGTGTCTTGCTGTCAACACGTCGTGACCTGCTGAGGAATATATATCGTTGTAAGTGGTGATTCCAAACTTTGTGGGATGAAAGCTGAAACGAAGCTCCGTCTAGATGTCTTCACCCATCACGATCGTTGGAAGGGAGGAGACCTCGAGGATAATGCCTCGCCAGAAATTTGAGGGACACACCAGTTCGGTCCTCGGTGCCATACATCTACCAGGCGAACAACGGATAATGACTTGTTCAAGGGACGGCTCGCTGCGGGTATGGAACTTGAAGAGTGGGAAACAGATAGGAGACGACTGGCGGGACGGAGACAGTCCAGTGTACACCATAGCGTTATCTCCGGACGGGAAGAAAGTGGTCAGTGGGAGTGAGGATGGCGGAATAAGGTTGTGGGACATGGACACAGGCAAAATGATCATAACATGGATGGGGCATACAGAGGCAGCGAATTCTGTCTGCTGGAGTCGAGACGGTCAGCGGGTCTTGAGCGGATCTGACGATGGGACTGCGAGACAATGGGATGTAGATCAGAGCGGAGAGGCAAACCCCGCAGCAATCAAGACGGGGCACAAATCTGTGTTTGCAGTCGCCTACTCGCCAGATATGACCATGTTTGCAACTAGCGCATCCGAAGATTCCGAACACCCTGCTAAAATTTGGGATGCCAAGACAGGCAAGCCTGTCGCCACTCTTGAAACTCCAGCTGATTCGGTGTGGTGCATGGCCTGGACTCCGGATGGAAAAACGCTTATATCAGGGTTATACAATTCCTCGATTACGACATGGAGTACTACAACTTGGAAACAGATTGCAGTGTTAGATGGGCACACTGAAACTGTCGAATCCACTGCAATTTCTCCGAATGGCCGCATCCTCGCAAGCGCATCACATGACGGTACAACACGATTATGGAACCTCGACAACAACCAGCCCATCGGTCCACCCCTCCAGCATCGATATCCTGCATATTACGTGACTTCTGTGTCATTTTCGGCAGATGGGAAGCTACTAACCACTGGCTGCCTCGACAAAAATGCGTATACATGGGATGTTTGTGGGATACTAAAAGAAGCTGGCCTTAGCGAACTTCTGTTGAACAACTTACAAGCCAGTCCTTGCTGTACGTGACACTTTTTTATGATCAGGTCCTATTTGCTGAGATCCTATCGCAATTAAACTCATTCCTTGTAGCTAGGCTGATGCCTACTATATGCTGTTCCTCTTCTGAGTATACTGACAGTCATCATTAATCTACCCTGTTTCTTTTTTCGTCTTTCAAAGATCTCCTTTGTCATTCCGTTGTGCTTCTACTGATTATACCCATGATCATCAGTAATATATTCCGTCCGTTTTCTCGTTAAATACATATGTACATTAGCTCCGATCACATCAAGGAGGTGCCGAATCAGTCTACTAAGTCGACAGAAACACTTGCCTACAAGTCGCCAATGCTTCTCGATACATGTCAGAAGCACGACCTCCTCTCCAGCCTCAGTACAACCTTCGACGAAGGCCCAGAAAACGGCAGAGGAGGAACAAAATGATCTCAAGTTCTGGATTCTGTCGGAACGCGAAAGCATATCGAAAACGAGGATGCTCACCAGTATCGACTTTTGAAAGCTTACAATCGCACCCAACACTTGACCGACAAGACGATCCGCTCTGCATAGCGTAGGGTCAATCTTGGTCCGAATACCAATCAGTCCTCCCGAAAATGCAAACTGCGAATGATTGTTCTTAGTGTGCAGAGAGACGACCCTGCTGAAAATGGGCTTGCACGGTTCCGACCCTGAGTGTCATTTGTCACGATCTCCAGACCAATCTTCACTTCTTGCCCTAGCCCGTAGGACGTCTGTGAGGATGGAACATCGCTTTTGAGCTCATCGACCTCAGCAGCAGACATGTTGACGTCGAAGGAACGGATAACGATGAGACAAAGATCGGAAGCAAAGTCGCGGACCGGGATAGGTATACGCTTTATAATGTATTCGTTGACAGTGTCGATGTCGTATTTCGGTTGCATATCGGAACGATGAGTGACGACTTGACCACCGTGACTGTTACGAGAATTAGTACAACATTAGATGATCCATGCCACCGAGGACCCACCCTTGACGAATGCAGCGATTGATTTTTGGTGCTCGAGAGCCTGATCAAGTCGACCTTAATATTGATGCTTTCCAGCTTCATTCAACTCTGGCCAAGTGCTCCGATGTCTGCGACCGAGGGTATGTTTCGTTTACTGCGATTAGAAGAGCAGCATCCACGACGAGATCGAAAAGAATACGTGAGGACAAGATCATCTGCTTGCAAAGGTAGTGAGGCGCAATTTTGTGTATGGACCGACAATGAACATGGAAGTTAGGACGATGAGGTTGACACAGCGGGAAAACTGACATTTTACCACCTTTTGCCGCCAGTGAAATTAAATTCTAAAGGTAATCCAGAGTGCTCTAGAACGCTCTAGGCTAGGTCTGGAATGGTCTAGCCAGGTCCAGATTTGCTTTTGATTGAAATCTTGCAAGAGGTAAAACGTTGAAACCCCCGATGTGTGATCAGAAACGAGGCCTGGGTGCTTCTGTTGCACAGCCTGCCAAAGGCTGTGAGGCGAACACGAGGACGTCCCAGTTTAACCTCCAGTGCACTGACGCTCATTGTGTCTTGCTGTCAACACGTCGTGACCTGCTGAAGAATATATATCGTTGTAAGTGGTGATTCCAAACTTTGTGGGATGAAAGCTGAAACGAAGCTCCGCCTAGATGTCTTCACCCATCACGATCGTTGGAAGGGAGGAGACCTCGAGGATAATGCCTCGCCAGAAATTTGAGGGACACACCGGCTCGGTCTTCGATGTCATACATCTACCAGGCGGACAACGGATAATGACTTGTTCAAGGGACGGCTCGCTGCGGGTATGGAACTTGAAGAATGGGACACAGATAGGAGACGACTGGCGGGACGGAGACAGTCCAGTGTACACCATAGCGTTATCTCCGTACGGGAAGACAGTGGTCAGCGGGAGTATGGATGGCGGAGTAAGGTTGTGGGACCTGGACACAGGCAAAGTGATCATGAAATGGATGGGGCATACAGAGGCAGTGAATTCTGTCTGCTGGAGTCGAGACGGTCGGCGGGTCTTGAGCGGATCCGACGATGGGACTGCAAGACAATGGGATGTAGAGAGCGGAGAGGCAAACCCCACACCAATCAACGCAGGGCACAAATCCGTGTTGGCAGTCGTCTATTCACCAGACATGACCATGTTTGCAACCAGCGTATCCGAAGATTCTGAACACTGGCATGCCAAAATTTGGGATGCCAAGACAGGGAAGCTTGTCGCCACTCTTGAAACAGCTGATTCAGTGTTGTGCCTGGCCTGGACTTCGGATACAAAAACACTTATATCAGGGCCATTCGATGGCTCGATTAGGATATGGAGTACTTCAACTTGGAAACAGATCGCAGTGTTGGATGGGCACACTGAAACTCATCTGCAAAACCACTGAAATGAACGCTTAACTTACGCGCGTTACGGACACTTACGAATGCTTATGACTTCACTAGCGAACTCATGCGATTGGTGGAGATCCATTTTACTGTTATTATTTTATTTCGTCGTTATAAACTTACAAAAGATGGACAACCAAATATTTTTTATCAACGATAATATTTTGCAATCTCAAAGATAAGATAGATAAAACAGACGTGTTGAACCGCAAGCTGAGACTACGACAAAAATGTAACTAGTGCAAGTCTGAGCACAATGCATGATATATCTCCTTGTCCGAGAAATTGTTCAGGTAAAAGTGTTCATACAACTCCATACTTGTTGCTGCACCCACCGTACGGTCAGCTCCTGCGCCATACATAGGAATAAGCTCTACTGCATGTGTGACATCTGTGAGAGGGATAACTGCACCCAATCTCATCCTCTGACCGTCGGGCCCGTTATGATATTGTCGAGCTACCATATACATGCTGATGGCAGGTTCGTCATGCGGATGGCCAACGATCTCATAATACTGCACGTAAATGAGTGGTTGATCTGCGAGGTAATGGGGAAGCGTGCCGTGGAGAGGCGGAATTGGCTGGAAGATAGCCCGCACTTGCGCGACAATATTTACTATGTAAACCAGTGAGTGACGTGTATGTAGGAATAGATAAACCTTACCTGTCCGGTCACCATGTACTGACTGCGCAACAACTGCATCACAATTTCCCAGAGGGAATGTTTGTGACGGCGGAGCAGCTTGAACGACTTGACTGGGCATAATCAGCCGCGAGCAAAAAACGGAATGTAATTGCAATCGAAATTTATTCCATGTCTTGACGCGACCATGACCACTGCTCCATGATGCTAGAGGTTGACCGTTAGAAGCCTTTGCGATGTAGTCAGATAGCGCTTGTCCAAAATCTGGCAATACGTAGAGCTGCTGAACTTCATTAATGGACATTTTGGCTCGATCAGGAGCGACGGTAACGTGGAAGGCAGTCGTTGCAGTGGAAGAAAGTATGCCCTTCAGAAAATGGTTTTGAACTGGACGAGGTCCGACAAAACACCGTTGATTCGGATCACCAGGTGCGATGCGGGCAATCCATGCAAGAGCAGGATTGGTTTCAGTAATCTCTTGCTCTTCTGTGACTATGGCATTGGTGAGGGGGGCGTTGTGCATCCGCAGGAAGAGGTACAACTGAAATCACCGCATTGATTCTTCGCGGTTGAGAATATCGACAATCTGCTCTGTAAAGGTGCATGACTGACGGGATGTCCTGTCAAAAGGAAGCTTGCAATGAGTGATGAGAAGGCGCTCGGTCACGTGTGCAGTCCATTGGATGAGGGCACCTATGTCCTTGGTGAACACAGCAAAACTCTGCAAAAGCTCGAGTTTTGGGATAAGAAAGTTGTCGATCGTTCCTTTGGTGCCTCGTCTAGCTCCTGCATCTAAGATCGCTTGCTTATGATCATGGAATTCTTTGAGAGATGCGACCATGGAATCAACGGAGGTATCAGTATAAACAGGGTTTTGGGCCTTGTAAATGAAGTCGATTAAAGCGCGAATTGCATGAATGAACTGGGGAGGTGTGACCCCGGCAATGGAAGGAACCAAGGTACGTTGCAAGTCCCGGTGTTCCCGGCCAGTCATTTGTTTCATCTGACGTACTCCAGATGAAAAATGGCGCATGCCTACTCGCTTGTGGTGGCTTCGAAATCGGGCATCGAGCTCGTCCTTGCCCACCAGTTCTTTGGACCACTTGAATGGATGATCAAAGAAGAATTTATGGCAGGTATGGAGGATTTCTCCTGATAAGAAGCGAGCAGGATCTGCGAACCGCCAATTCCGCCAAAATGGTTGGTGAACACCACTCAGTGAATGAGCCTTAGCTTCCTCCTGAAATTCTCGCAACCTCCATGGATCAATGTGTTGGCAGATGTCGTATATCACCGAAAGGGTGTGTTCTTTCGTGCATGGTGCATAGCGATAACTGTCGCCAAAGGATTGGGATGTGGCCAACGTGATGGGAGAAGCGACTTTTGAGACACATGCTATGGCTTGTTGCTCAGGCAAATCTGCAGTGTAAGCAGCCAAAGGTGTGTAGCAGTGTCGTAAATGGCCAGACAAATCGGGCATAAACTTGCCTGCCATGGCTGTAACCTTGACATCTGCGAAGATAATATCCATGCACTTGTGGAATAGCCGTTGACTCAAGATAGTTTGGTAGTCAGTATGGACGTCGGAAAATTTTGGAATCGGCATGAAACCAACACATCGCCAAGCATGGCTTGTTGCTCTTATCCGCACGTCAGACTGAATGTTGGCGAGTGAGACAAATATAGGATGCATTTCGAGCCCTCCAGTGTGTCGCGTCACGGGCGTCTTGTCAGATGCAATAATTACCGGAACTATGGTAGCGCCTTTGGGGAGCTGATCCTGTACGAAAGCATCAATCAACCACTACAAATAAGTGCATAGAATCTTACTTGAATCTCAAATGCCTGTTTTGCTGTAAAATATTCACTATACTCGCGCTCGTCACCATCAACCACAACGTGCGGGTCATATGTCATATGGTTCACGAAGATTGGATTAGCAAACAGATCTTCTACCACATCTAAGCCATTGCGCCAGATGAGCTGTATTGGTTGAATTGTTGGGTATCCTGTTATTTCGAGTGTCGTTGAACGCCATTTTGGTCCGGTAGGAAGAGAAGCCATCCATGCAAGTAGCTGGTCTTTTGAGCTGAATGATGGTTTAGCTTGGCGAACCTGTGCTCTGGAAATTAGTCCTGCATGTACATAGAGGAACTTCACACCAAACGAACCCATTCAAGCTTGAGAAACCGGTCAATATCACTTTGTGTGAGGCGTTCACAGAGGAATTTTCCAAGCTCAAATTCTGCTTGGTCTTGAAAGGGGTAAAATGGAGTGTGACATCGCCGATAAGCAAACTGGTCACTTTCCATGGCCTCAGGGATATTGGGTGCCTTTCCGAATATGTAGCCAGAAGATGGGTGGTAGCGTCCCAAGATGTCGTCTTTGCCTGCTTCTTTGATAGACCGAAGGAATGCGGGTGGGACAGGAATATAATGATCTTGTACTTCAGGCCAGCAACCATTTTCTTGCTGCAGGTGTTCTAATACTGCCTCGTTCGAGGGTAGGTCGATCAGACACTGGGGGCATTTTGCAGAAGATGATCTGCCAGTTGGTTCAGACTGTCACTAAAGTGAGTACATTCAAGAAACAAATCTTACAAATCGGCATCAAGAACAAACTGCCCAGATTGTCCTCGCTGAGGGTTGGACGGTACAAAAGCATGATTGACCTGCATGCTAGCGGTATACTTACACTGGCTGGTATTGCGACTGCACAGACGAAAGTCTTCCGAGTTCTTCAAACTCCGCCCTCTTGTTGGCACTTACTCTCATCACATTGTAACCCCCCTCAGATTAGCCAGAAAACCAGGTATGTATTGCATATCTATATCAGCCAAGATATTGACGTTATTGGCAGCATTAATATGGGCGCTTACACTGAGCGATCCACACCTCCTCTGTCTGACTGCGAGACTACAAGCTCAACTCGTGTTGACATATCCTCGCCTCCCTTTGCTCGAGCTGGTTCCAAGCTACCATCTCATCGCAAATTGTCCAGTGTTAGCTCTCCCCCGAACTCTGAATGTTCAACCAGTTCCCGTGCCAGGGAGAAACTAGTTCACCGTAGCTGCAGCTGCAACCGCCTCCCCTTGGTAGGCCCTATTACGAAGCGAGACCGTCTGTCTCACTTCCGTGAACAATTGCGTGCCTGGTACAAACCGCGCATAGTTCATCAGTGTTAAGACCGTGCACAAAGGGTAGGACTGATTCTGAGGGGCTTGGCTTCAGCTCGTGCGCTGCGCCCCTTACCCGAGTATGTGCCCTTAATTTCAGAATGATGTCCGAAGAAAGTCCAAGGACGTCCGAAGGACATCCGAAGCGCGGGAAAGTTCGGAAGGACTTTCTGGACGAGTGCGGGAAAGTTCCGGAGGAACTTCCGGAAATTACGATGAGGTTTCGTCCTGATACGGATATGTGTAATGGCTACTTAGGACAAGTCCTAAGTAGAAGCAAACAGAGGAAAGGCTGCAAGGACAAAGTCCGAAGCAGAATAGGTCCGGAGGACCACGGGAAAGTTTCGGACGAACGTCCGGAAACTTCGGAGGATCGGATAAGCAGATAAGCGGATGAGCGGATGAGCGGATAAGCGGATGAGCGGATGAGCGGATGAGCGGATGAGCGGATGAGCGGATGAGCGGATGAGCGGATGAGCGGATGAGCGGATAAGCGGATGAGTGGATAAGCGGAGCTCTGGCCTAGGGAATTTCTCCCTAGGCCCGAGATGGATATTGACTAAGTCGATAGACTAGAACTGATGTGAGGACTTAGAGTGAGATCTAGTGCGAGGACTAATATGATATTCAGACTGAGGAACTACAGGACATATACAAGAGTTTATATACTAAGGAAATAACGGAAAGATCAGTAAGCAAGCGTCCGAGGCTATGTATGAAGCATAAGCAAAGTTATCAAGCACGAGTCGGAAATGAAGCATAGGTTAACGGATCAGTAAGCGTACCGGTAGTAAGTATAACCGAGAAACCGAGGACAAGGAATACCGAATAGAGGAATAGGCTGTGTTAACGTTATATGCACAGGAAATGAATTAGGAAGCTTATCGTATATCGGATCGGACCGGACCGGACCGGATGTCCGGACAAGAAGCGTGGATATACGGGATATGATATTAGGGCAATAGGACAAAGGATGAATGATGCAGGCTAGCTGCAGAGGTATGGAGGTGTGATGTACGGAGGTAAAGGGATCTGGACATGGATGCGCGGATGTGGATGTGCAGAGGTGCAGGGATCCGGATGGGTAGAGGACTGGAGACATGGATAGGGTGTCCGAAGGTCCGGATGAGGCGTGGGAACATTATCGGATGTAGGTCCGGAATACGGGATATGACAATCAGGCTCCCCCATATGAGCTTCAGTTTGCAAAGAAGCAAATTTTTGACAGCTCATCCAATGCTTTCACCCTTCACAACTTGCGCGAGGTAGGGAGACTTTGTTTTCAACTTAATATATTCTCATTAATAAAATATACAGGGCAGGGATCTTCTCCAGAGAGGTTTATCTCTCATGTCTGACGATTCCGTTTACAAGGCGGTCCAACTCAAACACGCCACTAAGGAAGACCTCTGGCACCAGCTCATGCACACTACCTGGCGGCTCGAACATAATAGAAGAGAGAAAAATTTACTGAAATCTCTCCAACGAGAACAAGAAGGTGAATTTAAGATGGCCAAAACTGAAATGGAGATATTCAGGGGCTTCATTACTACCCGGGGGCTCCCGGCCTTGGAAGAGGACAAAGACTACCTCGAGGCAATCTTCGCGGAGGAACTGGACCAGTATGATGTTGCCAGCGAGCAGTATGACGAATTTTTGACTCACGTGGGGAAGCATTGTAGAGACTGATATCTCTATGGCCTTGTAGAGGTCTAATTTCCGATGCATGTTGAATGCTAATCATTATCCGAATCATTCCCTATCATATCCGACTCAATACGCACCAAACCCAAAAACATCGGACATCGCATCGGACTATCGGACTTCGCTTGTATTCGTCCTTCCCGTGTCTTGTCCTGTCTTACTAGCCCCACTAGGTGCGTAGTTCATTATTTCACACATTACTCATGTCGTAGCAAGTGCTATTACATGTTTTCCCATAGTCTGCAGCGCCTCATGTTTATTTACATGTACTTCGGATCCGAAATCATCAACCGCTACCTTCGCCTATGGGTTCCGCATTTCTACGTACTTACATATATATTGGACTGACCTTGAGCATTATTCATTATCCAAGTAGAGGGGAGCAGTTCCCCGACGCTTAGTGGTCAAACCTGATATTTCGTAGTTCTTAGTTGACATTGCGAATATCATTGTTCCTTCACCGCCCATATCAGTCATTGTTATTATTGCGCACACCGCTCGCTCTTCCGACGCTCACTATAGCATTACTATTAGTTTCCGACACCACAAACCCGAACCTGATAACCCGAAACCCCGAAAACATCGGACCCGATGCTTTTGCATCGGACATTGTAATTATACCTTTGGACATTGTTTCCCGCGCTCGGACTATTGACCCCACATCACTCACTTACCCCCAAGACTATTCCCAGACCGCAGACCCCTGGGTCGAATGCACTTGTCAGGCAAGTATAGCAGACTAGGCAGTGCAAAGACCACAACACAAATATACCAGTTTGGAGCCATCCTCGTATAGCCCCACTCAGTATAGTTGTTTCTACAGCGTACCATCTCTTTCTCCAATAGTAGCGATACAGAACCATCAGACTCTCACACTGATGCGGAGTCTGATGATAGCCTCATCTACCAACCAGATGAATGAGAAGCTGGCGCTCGTAGCTTTATCGACGAATAGGAAGTGTGCGAGTTTCTGTTTTATTTACCTCATGTATCAATTTATTGACGACACATGCACAGTGTAGCCTTCTTCTTACATCGTTCAATTGAATTCTCTGATCACGTTATCAACCATATGACCTGCTGTTGATTTTGTTTGTACGTTTTTATGTACATCATTTCCAAATTATACATTTGTTGTGCCCTTCATTTACGTGTAAGTTCAATCAGGTAAGTCAATTTATTGTATACAGATAGGACTATCCACAACCCATGCCCCCACGCAAACCCTCACAGCAAGCACGACGAACGTCCAACAAGAAAAGGGCAAGTGTTTCTATTGTATTGAATGCACACTGACATGATCCTATAGGAACCACCGCGACCCAAGAAAAATTCCAACACTAACGCATCAGGTCGCGACATTGGGACCCAACTTGGTCTCCCTGAAGATCGGCCAGAGACGCCTGAATTTCTACGCCGCACATCGATGGCTACACATGCAGGCTTCGACCATTACAATTATCCCCCTCCACAGCTTGACGGTTACCCTCCACAACCCCAAGGGCCTCAAGAGCCCGAGTTCTACTATCATCATTACGACCATCCCCCTCCGCAGCCCCAAGGGCCTCAAGAGCCCGAGTTCTACTATCATCATTACGACCATCCCCCTCCACAGCTTGACGGTTACCCTCCGCAGCCCCAAGGGTCTCAAGAGCCCGAGTTCCACCATCATCATTATGACCATCCCCCTCCACAGCTTGACGGTTACCCTCCACAGCCCCAAGGGCCTCAAGAGCCCGAGTTCTACCCTCAGCATTACAACCATCCTCCCGATGAGCAGTTGGACGCACCTCAATACCACAACCTTGTTTCATTTGGAGGCTCCGGGGTGCCACGTTATACACGATGGGATATCGGAAATGCCACCGCACCACTGAGCCCAACGCCAGCACCAGCACCAGCACCAGCACCAGGGCTGGTGGTGGTCAGTGTGGTTTTGCCTCGCGAGCGGGAGACAGAACGCGGTGAATTCAGCCGTGGTGTGATTCATGTGCATGTTTCCTTTCTTTTGTTACTAATACTAACTACTATGCTAGGCGCTACAGACGGAGCATTCAGTCGGTCGATCGCGTGCCATTGAACGTCACCTGCCTCCTACACCAACGCCCAGACCAGCACCTGGACCAGCACCTGGACCAGAACAGGCAACACCACCCTCTACAGCCGCTCCCCCACTCAAACTCAAAAAGAAGGATATCCAGGCCATCAAGACCAAGGCAAAAACCATTCTCCGTCGCATCATGCTGCGCACGGAGGGTGTTTCGCCAACGCAAAAGAAACGAGACAAACACATTTCGAACGCCTTGCAGGACGTGAGGATTGACGTGGTCGGAGATGGTAAGTCGCGATCGCATCATTAACATTAATAACGTCTTATTTTGCAGTTCCATACGAAACGTTCGAGACTCCCAGAGTCCACGACGAGATGGTGACCTCCATGTCGTACACGTGAAGGCTTTTCAAAACATACGCCACACATAAGGTTCAAGACGCGCTCCATTTGCGCCTCCCGCCCGCAGAGAGGGCCATCGCAGTCAAGGCTCACCTTTCCGGGCTCAAATTCCTCCATAAAGTCGAAATCGTGAGTATTTCGTCATGTAAACCGTTCGAAGACTCATTGTTGTACTGACAGGTTGACGGAGTCGAGGTCACGCGTTTTTTCGAGGCCGAGTATCTCGTCAACATGATCGTGGACATGATATGGCAACAAGACCTATATCACAACATCGATCTAGAGAAACTCGACTGCGTATTTGGTCTCGCAGGCGCCGCAGTTCACAACGCTCTCAAGGCATTTCGTGAAGGCACGTACGAAAACGTCGAAGCGTCCACTGATCAGTTTTATGACACCTACAACTTGATCATGGCGTTGATCGACGAGATACGACTTGACGATACGTTGAGAGAGCGCTACGAGTCTTTGTGCAATATCATCATCGCTCGCAGACAGGCAGACTTGGGATTGTAGAATTACATGCACATCTGTTTCGATTACTAGCAGATAATCATACTATCTGTAACGAGATTATCTATATCTGCCTCTAAGTACTTTTACAATATAATATTAACTGTTTCTCGCACATTTTTCGTGGAGCCGAGTCAATAACGACTAAAAAGGTGCGCCAGCCGACGCTAGCTATTTATGGCTCCCAGAAAGCGCCTCAAAGGTGCGTTTGTGGATTTTGGCTTTTCAGATGCTGGACAACCAACCCATCGGTTCGCCCCTCCAGCATCCATATCCACATTACGTGACCTCTGTGTCATTTTTGGCAGATGGCAAGCTACTAGCCACTGGCTGCCTCGACGAAAATGCGTATACATGGGACATTTGTAGATTACTAGAAGAAGCTGGCCTTAGCGAACTTCAGTTGCACAAGGCAGTCCCTGCTGTACGACGTCGTGTAGCGTGACACTTTTTTATGATCAGGTCTTATTTGTTGAGATCCTATCCTATCACAACTAAACCTATTCCTTCTCGGCTGATGCTACTATATGCTGTTCCTCTTCTGAGTATACTGACCGTCATCCATTCATCATTAATCTACCCTGTTTCTTTTTTTCGTCTTTCAAAGATCTCCTTTGTCATTTCTTATAATTTCATTGCGCTTCTACTGATTATACCCATGATCATCAGTAATATATTCCGTCCGTTTTCTCGTTAAATACATATATACATTGGCTCCAATCACATCAAGGAGGTGCCGAATCAGCCTAAGTCGACAGAAACACTCGCCTACAAGTCGCTAATGCTTCTCGATACGTCTCAGAAGCACAACCTCCTCTCCAGCCTCAGTACATGTGTGTGAAGTCAGTTGAACCTTCGACGAAGGCCCAGAGAAGGAACAAAATGATCTCAAGTTCTGGATTCTGTCGGAATGCGAAGGCATGTCGGAACGCAAAAGCATATCGAAAACGAGAATGCTCACCAGTATTGACTTTCGGAAGCTTACAATTGCACCCAGCACTTGACCGACAAGACAATCCGCTCTGCATAGCGTAGGGTCAATCTTGGTCCGAATACCAATCAGTCCTCCCGAAAATGCAAACTGCGAATGTAATATTGTTCTTAGTGTGCAGAGAGACAATCCTGCTGAAAATGGGCTTGCACAGTTCTGGCCCTGAGTGTCATTTGTCACGATCCCCAGACGAATCTTGACTTCTTGCCCTAGCCCGTAGAACGTCTGTGAGGGATAGAACACCACTTTTGAGCTCATCGACCTCAGCAGCAGACATGTTGAGGTTGAAGGAATGGATAATGATGAGACGGGGATCAGAAGCAAAGTCGCGGACTGACATAGGTATACGCTTTATAATATATTCGTTGACAGTGTTGATATTATGTTTCGGCTGCGTATCAGAACGATGGGGAAGGTGGTTCTCGGGAGTCGGGATCAACAATCGATCAGATGCGAATAAGAAAGGACATACTTTTAACCCAGCTTAATTGTGATGTTACGAATGAGCTCGTTTTCCGATCGTACACTCATGATGCCAGATATGGCATTTAACACTGTGACCGATCATTCTTGTAGACAGCTCGATTGTTCCACTCAGAAAGTTCTGCGTGCCCAAGTCAATTGTAGCCTGGAAGGATGAGTTGCTCTTAGACAATCACAAACTGCTTGCGCACCTGTTTCATTTCATTTGTGATATCCATGTCAATCTTTGTGATATCCTCGTCAGCTTTCAAGTAGCATCTCACCTCCATCACACCGGCCATATGTAACACTAAATCAGAAACAAACTTTAGCACCGTGACGCCAACGTCTTGGCACGAAATTAGTGTATGCACACTATAAGGCGCATGATATATATCAGCTTCCAACAAGCCTGCCACTGCGAAGGGGTCGTTGCTTGTAATCCTGACGAAGTTGCGTTTGGAACACAGGTGTCATCTCCACTGCGTGTTATCAACATTTTCAGCTGTACAAAACGAGGGTAGAACCTGACCCTAGGTTAGGTTTGAGCCACGTCAGCGCCTTTGTTGGACACCGGTGTAGAGACTCATGCCTCTCATGGTGTGATATGGCACTTTTCACTAGGGAGTTCATTGCACGAACTTGCAGCACCATTCTGTGTGCTATCTGCAGCTATCCCTATATGAGGCGCAGCTTTTCCGCGCAACGCGCGCCATGCGCGCACCATTCCCGCGCTTCGCGATGTATATACGCGCGCGCTTGAGCGCCCTATAGCGCCAGCCATCTGGAAGCATCCATCCACTGTCCACCAAGTTCTCTAGTGCGTATGTTTCCATTTCTCTTATCTGTGTATCGTTCCACCTTTATTTTTATCATGGACCCTTACTTACATATAGCTTTACATACCTTACTCGGTAGCGCTTCGGCTCCGCGTGACAGCACTTAGGCGCCGTATATAAGCGCCAGCATTACATACTATTGAAAACTTTCGAACTTTGGACTTTACCTCCCACTTACCCATCTACTACCTAGCAGAATATAGTTGCAATCTATTCCTTGGCACCTCGCACTCGCATCTCTTGTCTTGCATCATATCACCACTTAAGCAAACTCACACTTACTCTCACTTGTGTCCGCTTCCCGCGCCTTGCGCATACCTTCGCTTTTCCGCGCCTCGCGCGCACCTGCGCGCTTTCTCACGCTTCGCATCAGCCGACCAGTAGCGCCTTCGGCGCGCACTACTAGATCCTTGCTGCACTTGCTTCCCCTTTAGGGTCGAACACACTTGTCATCTCAGGTATAGCAGACTAGGCAACGCATGACCTTACAACATTCACAGATACAGTCTGGAGCATTGTTTTGTTCCTCTCTGTATTGTTGTTTCTACACTGGTATTGACATGGCGGTTTTGTCGCATTTCCTCTATGTAGCAGTCAAGGTTTCGCGCTCTCGTCGACACCGGCTGAAACCATGGCCTATCCTCGATAGGGCGACCTCGCGAGCTGTTTACTCGAGCTCAAAGTGAGCGCGAGGGAAAAGAGCTGATTGCTACAGGAATTAATTTCAAATTCAGGTTTGGGTAATAACTTTGTACACTTCAACATTGAGCTAGGTCGCATTTACATGGCGTTTTGCGAACCAGATCGAATTTCAAATTCTAGATATAATTGGTAATTGAGTCGATCAAGAGTCGACCGAATAGGCATACTCTAGGCAAAGTTCCCATCGTACAGCCCCACCACACAACAAAGCTCAAAAGCTCGGCATTCACGAAAATGTATTCGTTCCCTACCATACTGGTCAACGTGTTTGCTGAAGTGCGTCAGTGTTTCCCTTAAGTTCCTGTCCAATTTTGTTCAATCTCAATGCTATGTATGCTTATCATGAACCTTTGTTTGTGGTGTAACTGATGAGTGTTTGGTCTTTATAGGGCCTCGAATTTGTGTCCGTGCATGATTCTTTTGAGTCCGCACGCCAGCAGCATCGAGAATTTGACGTCCATAATCCCAGACACCTCCATCGTGCTGCATTTCTCGGATGTCCTTGAGAAAGTAGTTATGGGGGTATGCATCACTCACACCAGTCGATCGCACTACTGAATGCTTCGCCACAGTTCCGGACCCAACACCCATCCGAATTTTTTTTGCATCACTCTGCAGTGGCCGGCTGCTGAAGGGCCTTCGTGTCGCAGTTTCATCTGAACAGGCAACCACGCTTCATGAAGGTGAGTCCATGTCCTTTGTCAAGAGATCTCACCCTGAATGCCTGTCCCTCTTTGCTGCGCGCGTCATTCCCAACAGGGTGGATGTTCCAGGTAGACGGGAGTACGCGGCTGTAGGCTGTTCTGGTGGTGGAGGTGAGTGAGTCTTGGGTCCTGGTCTGATATTCATTATGGCGGTAATCTGTGAAGATGTGGTGATGGCCATTTGTGGATCGCTGTTTGTCATGGTCCCCACTCTCGAAGGATTTTTGAAGGACGAACGAAGGCTTGTGAGAAATGATAGGGAAGCGACGGGACTTGTAGCATAATTTTTACCCCAGTATATACCTATGTGCGGAAACATGTGTGTGTGATACATATGCTGTATGAGTATCATCTTTAAAAGTACAGATGCGAAACGTCCAGAGGTCCATAATCTTTGAAACAACGCCATCTGACTACAATATTTCTATGGTCCTGATCAAGTCTCCAACAGAAACCACGTCCTTGACCTGCCAGTGTCCAATGATATCATAATCCGTCGCGATCCTCTTGTATTCTCCACTGTGCTGCTGCGCCAGTAAAAATGCACCAAAAGGCTGCCCAAGGTGAACAAGCAACCGCAATGCTCGTGATTCTAGATCAGACATCCCCTGTTTTACAGGAGAACCACCAGACCAGTCGTCTGATGGAGAAGGCGGCGTTCCATAATCCTCTTCACTCTCCACATCATTTGCATAGTCAGACGGTTCTACAAATTCAGGTAGCTCCAGGAGAGACCGATCCCAGGGACGGACAAGGACAAATTTTTGTTCAATGGGCCTCGCTTGCCAGAACTGAGCCAGGGTCTCTGCAGTGGTGATAAGCAAGTTGTGAAGTCCGTCTGCCTCCACTTCATACGTGAAATGAGTTTTCGAGGCTGGACTAACCACCCGTCTGACTTTCCTGACATTGAATGCAAGACAAGGCAGATGCAGTCTCTGTGCTGCGAAGCGAGGGGCACTCGTGTTCCGAAGCACGGTATAAAGGTTCGAAGCAAAATCAGTAGCCACCGTCTTTCGCAGCGAAGAAACAGATGACTGAATTTCTTCCTCGGGTAGGGGTGGTAGCTGGCACGGTGGAGCTTCGTATGAAGTGATGGAGGCTGGTAGACAGCTGTTGAACTCTGATGATTCTCCGTCCCAATCGAGGCCAGTGATGTCCCCTGACCGAGCCACGATCTCCTGCAGGAGCCGCCCGAGAGCCTTGTCCTGCTTTTCACCATAATCTACAGGCAGGCGGACGCCAAGGACGCCAAACAACGAGTATGCTATGTCTTCCTGATGCGTGGTAACGCGGGTTGATGCCCAATGAAGTTTTTATCGGGCGTTATGCATACTGGGACGGAAGGGCACAACGGCTGGTCGGTCTATGCCTGTCACATCCTTTATCTCCTGCATGATTGCAATGGAATCCTTGTGGTTGGGAGTAAGATCATTACGATAAAGAGTCCAATTGTTCTGATAAAGGAGGATGACTTTGGGAGCAATGAATTCCTGAACCGTCCATCCGCGCGTTGTAGAGACTCATGCCTCTCATGGTGTGATATGGCACTTTTCACTAGGGAGTTCATTGCACGAACTTGCAGCACCATTCTGTGTGCTATCTGCAGCTATCCCTATATGAGGCGCAGCTTTCCCGCGCGCCATGCGCACACCATTCCCACGCTTTACGATGTATACGCGCCCGCGCTTTCCCGCGCTTGATCGCCCTATAGCGCCAGCCATCCGGAAGCATCCATCCACTGTCCACCAAGTTCTCTAGTGCATATGTTTCCATTTCTCTTATCTGTGTATCATTCCACCTTTATTTTGGACCCTTACTTACATATAGCTTTACATACCTTACTCGGTAGCACTTCGGCTCCGCGTGACAGCGCTTAGGCGCCATATATAAGCGCCAGCATTACATACTATTACCCACTTTTCCAACTTAGACTCTACCTCCCACTTACCACCCACATACTACCTAGCAGAGTATAGTTGCAATCTATTCCTTGACACCTCACGCTCATATCTCTTGTCTTGCATCATATCACCACTTAAGCAAACTCACACTTACTCTCACTTGCTTCCACTCACACGCGCGCACGCTTCCCGCGCCTCGCGCATACCTTCGCTTTCCCGCGCCTCGCGCGCACCTGCATGCTTTCCCGCGCTTCGCATCAGCCGACCAGTAGCGCCTTCGGCGCGCACTAGATCCTTGCTGCACTCGCTTCCCCTTTAGGGTCAAACGCACTTGTCGTCTCAAGTATAGCAGACTAGGCAACGCGCGACCTTACAACATTTACAGATACAGTCAGGAGCTTTGTTTGTTCCTCTCTGTATAGTTGTTTCTACAGCGTGTTCCAAGCGCTCTTTGCCAGTCTGCCAGACTTTGATGAAGGCGGAACATCAGACAGGTAGACAATCGTGAGCACGGAATGATGATACCATTCGAACATGGAGTTGACCGATTCTTGGACTTCGACATTGTTGCTCTTGTCGATGCAGCATGTATCGCTCCATGCCCAGTTATACTCCGCATCACGAGCAGTTTTGCAGAACGACCACAGTTTCGTCATGCCGCCAACTGGATCCAACTCTGAGTCGTACACGCACTTGCCCTGGATATCCTGCAGTAGTGGCTCCTTCCCTTCCCACCTGTGTGATAGCATGGCATATTGTAGGTATCTCTTCACCACTTCTTTGATGCGCTCGATGTCCAAGTCTACATGCGTGATTGTTGACGACACAAGCTTCTTATACTGCGTGCTCATTTTGAAGGTGTCTATCTGCGTCTCTCGATCACATAAGAGACCTGTGGTGGTATCGAGTACACGCCGCGGAGCATTAACGAGTTGGGCATCAATGACCTGTCGAATGGTGCGTTCTACTTCAGAAGGTCTGAGATACTGCTGGCGCAGCTCTTGAGAACAAGTTAAACATGTTGACGAATGCGGTATCAGAGACTTACTTCATGTTTGAACATCAGGTGCCTTGTCCAATATCGAGAGCATCATTTGGAAGGTTATAATCGCTTCATCATAGCGCTGCGCACCATGAAGCGCCGCGTGCTTCAAGTAGTATCCAAGATAAGATGAAGAGTCAAGATCAATAAGCTATGTATCACCAAAATGAGCATTGACCATGGAACAATAGCTCCCATTGCACCTTCTGTGCATCGAGAAGTGCTTCCATCCATGACTTTTTGCCTAACTTTGCCTTGCTACAATTTGCAAAGCCAACATCAGATGTAGAGTTCAAGTTGATTACAGCCGAGTATAGGACAATAGCCCTGTCATAATCGCTGGCATCGAGGGCGGCATTTCCGTTGACAGCACAGAGCTCGCTACATTTTCCCTTGAATTCTGAGTGACATGCAGGTGAGCATGATAGTCGTGGGTGACATGACGGAAGACTTGCCATTGGACCAATCAAGGCAGCTGGCCTTCGTGATGTCATCGATGGCGTCCATCATGCATTTGTGTGCTTCGAGGGCTTCGTCGAATTTACCTGCCGAAAGGAATGCCTGGCACCGTTTCTGGTGTGTCGTAAGCAACAAGGACTCAAGATCCCAGTCGAAGAGCTGCAAAAAGGACTAGGTTATGAAAAGTCCTGGGTATGCATCATCTTGACGAACCATGACCAAGTCCTCGCATATCAAATGAATGTGTTTCGATGAGAAAGCAGTGGAGTTGACAGCGGCAGTGAAAATATCAGCAGCTTCGTCGTGACACGCGCCATCGAAAGCTTTGATCCCGAGCTGAACATGTAGATATGTCTATTGTGCGAGTTCAAAACATCAGGATTGATGTCCGAGTGTGGCCGCATGATACTCACTTCCATGACACGACGCGCGAGAGGATCGACATTTGGACAAGCGGCAGCCAGGTCTTTGATGAGCAGCATTGCTTCCTCATGTTGATCTGCGTTGAAGAGTGTGATGGCCTGGAATACCGGATGAGGCAAAGAGCATGCGAGACAAATTGAATGTACCTTGATCAGGAGAAGAAAATGGTTGGTCTGTGGATCTTGGTTTGTGAACATGGATGCAACGTCGAACACTATCCTTGCCTCCCGGATAAGACCTTTTCCGCAGAGGCCAATGCCTTTGGAGATAAAGCCTATCAATGATGGCCGAATGTTGATTGACTATGTCACGGATGAAAGTTAGCCTTTCGTAAGAGGACAACGATGGGTGGGTCCATCTCACCTTGATTGCATCCTCAAGGGCATGGTCTGGGTCGTGCTTCCGGGCTATAATGAATGAACGATTGGCATATGAAATAAAGTCATCAACTTTGGTGTGGATCTCTTGCGTGAGGAGCTCTTCAGCAATAGACAAGTCCCCAGTTAGACATGCATCGCGGGCTGTTGTGATATCAAGGATCTGCACGAAGGATGCTCGAATTGCGTAATGAGTCAAAAATGAAAACTCGCCTTCGAATGAGTGTCCTTTGGTATTGCCCACTCTGAGATCTTGTCATCTGTACCTCCGCTGAGGATGTGCTTGCTGTCCACAGAGAACGTGACATATGTCATGGCGGATGAATGCTGGAAGATGGCGACAGTTCGTTGATCTGAGAGCCGCCATAGACGGACATGCTTGTCAGCAGATGCAGAAGCGACGAAGGTGTCAGCGGGATGAATAGCAAGGGCATAGATATTATCAGTGTGGCCTTTCCATGGATGACCAACCTGCTGCCAGGTTGATGTGTCCCACTCCAATACGACATTGTCGCTTCCTGAAAGAAGGCGTGTGCCATCGGGGGTCCACGCGAGTGACGTCTTCCATCTGCCAGTGTGACCTGTCAAAGATGCGACATGTTCCCTTGTGCCTGGATTATAAATTTGGATATTGAAGTATGTTGCGATGGCAAGTAGTTCACCAGAAGGTGAATATCGAACGCAGTTTAGAGAACCACACTTGATTGGATCTCCTTGCATCTGCCACGTTTTGGTACTCCAAAACTTGACCATGTTGTCATATGAACCAGTGGCCAGCACCATTCCATCCGGAGAAAAATCCACCGAGGTGATCCTCTGACAGTAGGAGTGGGCTTTGATGGGTTGAGTGATGGATTCACCAGTTTCACCATGCCAGGCGATGACCTCTCCATTTTCATCACCACTTGCTATTATTTTACCATCTCTCAATATCGCCAATGCCCACACCGCACTGCCATGCCCTTCCATCTTCTTCAACACAACACCAGTCTCCAAGTCCCAAAGATGAAGTGTCTTGTCGTCCGAACAGGTAATCATTTGTCGTTTGTCAGGGAACACTGTGACACCATTTATGTACCTCTCATGATATTTAAAAGTTCGAATGGGTGTGATGCTTGGAATGAGTTGTGACATTTTACTGGAGATTGATGGTGTTGAGCACGGCCGAGGGATTGTGGGTGTCTTTCTCCAAGTTACAGGGCCCTGTGCGTGCGTTGTGCGTTTTTATGTTGCTTCACCACGCTAACCTTCCTCGTTTCCATAGACGCCCAAGACCAGGCCCCCGGAAGCTCCCTATCTGTCAAGACCCTCCAAAATGGCCCTCAAATAGGCACGATTACGAGCGTCGAATACACAAAACCGGACCACCTGGGTTGCCCAATAAGTAAAAGTACAACATCGACATCGTATTCCTTTCTCCCTCTTTCGTCATGGACTCAATAATGTGTTGGAATATCGATGATTACATAATCAGTACATGCACGCTCGTTTTCTTCTTTGATATGTTTTTCTCAGTCGTTATACATCCGACTGAGGTATGTTCCTACGTTCGTTACATTTAGACATCAGTTACTGATCATACATAGTCTGGCTTTTACCTTTAGGTACAGTACTGTATGAATATCAGTCGTTATACATCCGACTGAGTCTGGCTTTGACCTTTAGGTTATGAGCCCTGACGTTCTACACGTCTAAAACTCACGCAATATCAACATTGGAGCGCCCGTTCGCCCCCCTAACTCCCTTGTTGGTCTAATGTGCCCCATACTTCCCTTGATCTTATTCGATCTCACCCAAATCCATTTTTAGATGAGCAATCCAATTGGCTCCACATCCATGCAACCCACGACGACTTCTGCCAGCACAACCACTGTTCCTTTGTCGTGGGATATGCCAGCAAATTCATCCATGTTCTTCCCCAAAAGTGACGACAACCATTTATCGAAAGAAGACGGATACTTCGTCTGGGGCCACCGGATGCAAAAAGCTTTTCAATACTGTGGACTCTGGCCCGTTGTCAATGGCTCGATGCCTAAACCAAGTCCAGGCTCGGCCGAGGAGGCTGTGTGGCTAAAAATGGACACTGCTGCAACTGCGCTACTCACACAGTGCATCAAAGGAGAACTCATCGTCAAAATCGTGCACCTGGAGACTTTGCGCGAGGCTTGGGACCTTTTCGCATCGGAGTACAGCCAAATTGGCTCAGGCTCCATCATGTATTGGTTCGCGTGTTGTCTTCTTAGATAGATGATCTATAGATAAACACCTATAAAAACAAATATCTCCACAGTCAGCGATTCAGACAAATACCAATGACTGATAATGTGGTTGTTCATGGGTGGCTAGTTGTATACTATCCAAGGTATGCTCAGCTAAAGGTACTTCTGCAAGATCAGTAAATACAATGGTCAGCCCGACAGTATGACAATGACCAAAAGAATATATGGGATTCTTCCTCAAGTTCCCCTTCAACAACAGTGCCTCGTGCCAACTATACTCCAAAAGGAATGGTGCAGAATTACAATGATCAACCCCCTCAGCACAAAACAGGTAGAATCAAAGGTCAAGACTAGTCGAATGCTTTATTGTAGAGCTCTTAGCTCAATATTGAACCCGCTGTCAAGGAACTCTCTTTTGAGTATTCAAACAGACTCAGGAACGGACATCCTTGGATTTACTACCAAGTCCCCTCTTCAACAGCTAAAGCCTAGCAGGCACAGAATATCTTGGCTCAGTATCACTACTCAGATGAGTGAGGTCAAGCTTCACTATCAATTCCTAAAGTCTCCCCACTAAGCTACTCTGAGTCTTAGGTGGACGTAGAGACAACACGAATATTTTGGAAATATATTTTTGGACAAAGAACACCAAAGGTTGGTGAAAGTAAAACAAAAGAAAAAGAAAAATAGAAATTTGAATATAACTGTGGCTGTACCTTGCTTGCTGGTTGTTGCACACAGTGAGCTCACAGCTGGTCATTTAGTATGATGAGCTTGCAGTATTACTGTCTCTTGAGAATGTTCCTCTCAGTCTTGAAACACTTATTGACACTGGTACTGACACTTATCACACCTTACTCACAACTTAGTTTAGATGGGCTGAAAAACACCCACTAAAAGTGCTGCTTATTATTTCAAAAACTGGGGTCATTATATACACAATAAATGTGGCTGTGCTACTAGTATACTCAAGAGTCATCAAGAGTCATATATACAGAGTGAGTCATAGCGAGTCAGTTTAAAGTTGTTTCTAGTCATAAGGAGTCATATATTCAGAGTAAGTCATAATGAGTCATATGGGTATTGTGCTAAGTCATGTGACCTATCCAGCTCCTGATGACAAGCCCAGAAAGAGAGTAAGAAATGTCACATGATGTGAGTCCTTTGTGTGCTTGTCTTTTCTTTGTTTTGTTTGATGGGTGAAAATGACGCGAGCCTGGTATTTAGGGTTTTACTAATGTTTTTCCAGGACAACATATGTGGGAAATATTTTTCACAGTCACCTGACATGTGTGGGATTTTGTCTGAGTCATCACCATGGCTGACTAAGCAAAACTTATTGCAGAATTAAATGTACCAAAATATTCAGGCTGCTCACGTACATACTTGAAAAATAAACAGAAAGGCGAAAAATATTCCCTTGGCCTCAGTCCAACTTTAGATAAAAGGAAAAGGGTTTCATAGTGGTATTTTGGGTATAAGACTCATGGGAGAGTATTAGTCGTTCATGCACCGAACCAGTTTGGTGCAGGTCAGCGTCTCACTCAGCACATGCCCAGTGGCGGAAACATCTCAGCACATATCAACGACTACCAGGAAGCCATCTGCTACCTGGCGAACACCGATTTCTCCATCCCTGAATATGTCGCAGCTGCCATTCTCCTTTCGACTCTGCCAAAGGATCCCAAGGATCCCGAGTCCTGGGATTATGTAACGCTCATAAAAAGCCATCATCGACTCATTCATGATGGCAACCAATATTCACCTTCATCATTCCCTCTAGTTACTTATATACACTCGTTCTGTCAGTTTCTATAGCATTCTTACTCTACAGTATATAAACCGACGTATATCTACTGTTAGAGTAGTTGATCTTTCACCCCCGAATATCACTTTAGTTCGGACAGTTACCCTGCTCGAGTTCTAAGTCTATTCAGCCTTTTCAACTCTCACGTGTGAACGTTCTATGAACACCACATATTTTTAACTGCCAACAAATCTAAAAACTTTTATTCCCCACTATAGTTGTTGTCTAGGAGGTCTGATCACCCTCCAAAACTTCGACTCTTGTTAAAACTCGAAAAACCCTACCCTACCTGAACGGTATCGATAAAAATGTCTACTAGTGCACTAGAAATAGCCTCCCCTCGTTCCTCGACTGGGTCAAGGAACTTGAGCGTTGATGGCCACGCTCGCGAGCAAATCGGCGCGCAGTCTTGAAGCAGCAACCCTGCTTCTGGAGACGAAGGGAATGGCAGCATAACTGCTGAGCCTCCCTCTAGATTCGGTCCTCGTGACCTGAATGAGGTGGACCAAGGGTCCACCCAGGCGAAGAGTGCTGTGAACAGCCCCACCCAAAGCAGAGCCCCGTTGCCCAACAACGAAGGAGCCACTATCACCAGACGTAACGAAGGTCCAGATACATCGACTAGTGAAAGACCTAGTAGTCGTCCCATAATAGGTAGAATGAGAACGTTCATGTCACCTGATAGCAATAATGTACCTTGTCTGCAAGCAGTCTTTGACTGGTCAGAAGTAACTGATGATGAGGACCTAGGGGACGTACCAGAGTTCCCAGTATTGGGACCAAGCCAAGTACCCAGCGAACGGAAAATTGAGCACAATGAGACCTGCTCTGAAAAAGACGAAGGAGCTGACCAACCTAAGAAAAACTCTCTCATTGGTCACTTACGGGACTGGACTGAATTTGACGAAGAGATGGCCGAATTCAATAGACCAGGACCCAACGAGTCCGACGAATCCCTTTGCAAGCTATGGGATGATGAAAACCGGGGCGGATCTATTAGGGTCCAAAACTTTGCACTTAAAGGCTTCCGAAAAGCTGCTAGAGAGCAATTTACCGAGAAATGCGAAGAGGTCGAGAACCTTCAAGAAAGGGTCCAGGAACTTGAACTGATGGTAATTGAAGCCCAGACCCGAGAAGAAATGGCTCAAAAGCTGATGAAGGATGCCTACCAGATCCCGAAACCCGTCAGTCCCTACCCAACAGAGGGAACAAGGGCGCACGTAGACGGATCTAAGGAAACAACCGGCGAAAACAGTGAGCAAAAGACTGCCACTAAAGTAGACGATGACCCACCCTACACGACCGAGATCCCGCTTGTAAATCCATCTAGATCGTCACTACCTGCAGAAAAGGTTGACCCACCAAGCATAATAGAGTCCCCAGAGTGCAAACCTGACAAAAACAACACAAGGTTCTGGAGGGCGTCCTCACTCCTCCCCGACAAGAGCTCTGTCAAGCGAGCCATCGTCGGAGGAGGCCCAAGTGAACCTGACTCATCAGAATCAGACTCTGAAGACGAACACTCGTCTATTGAATAATCCGGAGAAGAGACACGACGCACCGAGAAAACAAAGGCGCGAATGAAGGTTCCTACAAATAATAAGCACTTGTGCTCAGAAAAAGACGAATCAAGGGCATCACACTTACCTGATGGAGACTCGTCAGACGACCCATGCACTGACCTCCTTGCCATGGAACCAGAATCGGACCATAGCAGTGATTCCTCCGGAACCAAGAGGATAAAGCGAATCGCTCGGCGAAAGCACAGAGCCCGCCTGAACCTATTGAAGTATAAACAAGGATTCTTGAAGCATGAACCTCCATTTACCTATAACGGAGAAGCGAACTCATCCACCTTCAAGAAATGGGTCCGTGAAGTGCGACAATGGCATGACAGAGCCAAGTTATCCACTAAGCAGATAATTAGCATGATAGGCAAGTACTTGGGAGGAAACGCCTACCGGTTTTACGAGTGTGACGTCTTGGATCTCAAAAAGAAGTACTCCCTCACTGAGTTCTTTGAGCAGCTGTTCGACTATACATTCCCATCGGACTTCAGGATGTTGCAGCGCCAATGGTTCCTCGAATGTCGACAGGAAGGGAAACAAGGCGTTCAGGATTACGTCCGTCGTCTTCGAAACATAGCTGATACTACGGGAGACGTCGATGAGCGAGAACTTGTAAGACAGTTTTGGATGAACTGTAAACCATATATAAAAGCGTCCTTAGTAGACAAAGGTTATGACCCTAACACAGTAAGCATGGACAAGATAGAGAAGAAGGCATTGCGCACCGAGCGCGCATTCCTCAAAAACACTCGAGACCCAAACATACTTATTGCCCTGAACCCCACCTTAGCAGCAGGGGTAGCTGAGCAAGACACTCGGAATGATCGTCGCGACCGACGACAAGATAGACGCGATACTCAGCCTCGAACTCAGATCATAACCGTGAACGCTGTTAACCACATCAACTCACGATCAGCTCGACCCCGCGATCACAAAGGCACTAGACACACTGGTGGTAGAGTTACGGCGCAAAACAACCCCTCATTCCCCAACCACACTCCCAAAAGCGCTGGTACTATTCGTAAGCTCAAAGAGCTCAATCAGTGCTTCGAGTGTGAACAGACTGGTCACCTTGCCAAGGACTGCCCTAAACGACACAGACTGCCCCCTTACCAACAACCGAAGGCAACTTCTCTACGTTCGAATGCCGTAGGGGTGACCTCCGCAGACATCAGGTCTGCTGCTCTAGCGGAAGGGACAGCACAAGGCCTCTATGGCTTTGCTGTCAGAATGCGCGATGATCTAAGTCGACTTGAGAAGATGGAGCACGCAAGACACTTAATTGTGACTCACCGAACATTAGCTAAGCTGCGCCTTGCTGTACCCCTCCTATCAGATGAACTCGTCGACCCTCATTACAGCCCATTCAAACGTGACCGTTTCAGCTTAACAAAATGGGGAGATGATGACACTTACCTGCTTGGCAATAAACACAGCCACGACGAGTATATAGTCTACTACTCCCAGTTAAGCGACCCCACTTTTGATATTGTGGGATGGCTCACCGTTTTGAAGCTCTTCAACCAAGAACACCTGGTGGACACAAGATTGTCCATTGAATCCTCCGAGCTGGAGCAGATCTTTAGCGGGACCGAAGATGACTTCCCCGATTCTGACGAATCTGCCAGTTCTTCCTGGGTAACTTCGGAGTGGGGGAGTAGTGACTTCGAGGAAAGTGACAAGGACTCCTCAGAAGACGACCTACCAGGATTGGAAAGTTGTGAGTCCAGCGAAGACGAGGAAACTGAAGAAATGGGTGAGTTATACTGTGGCATGTCCTCCCGCTCAAAACTGGACTTACCCGAACTTCGATCCTTACAGCGACAGGCCGCTAGACCAAAGTCTACCACACGTATTTTGCCAAAATCCATCGTTGTCATAGTACTGTTGAATGATAAGCCATGTCGAGCACTGCTCGACTCTGGGTCACTCACTGACTTCGTTTCGAGCACGATCGTCGACCAACTCAAACTGCCGTTCGAGCTTCTAGAGAAACCGATCCCACTGCAGTTAGCAGTCTCCGGATCTCGAAGTACCGTTAAAGCTACTACCTGCGCTGAGCTTACATATCAAGATATCAAATGCCCACGTACCTTCGATATAGCCAATTTAGAGTCGTATGACGTGATCTTGGGGATGCCGTTCCTGTTCCAACACCAAGTTCTGCTGGGATTCAACCCATCTGAGATTAAGATACGGAGCCTTGAGCCCTTACCGGTGCGAGGATCCAAGACACAGGTCTTGGAGTTGCGAGAATCCAGCTTACAGGCCGATACGATCCAACAATACTCTGCACAGCTTCGTAAGTACGCTATAGGAATTTGTAAAGAGGCCGTTGACACACCATTGCCACCCCTTCGAGCCATCAACCACATCATCCCTCTTGTTGACGAAGGACACACCTACTCATGGAGGCAGTCAAAGTGCCCTGAAGCCCTCCGACCACTTTGGCATGCCAAACGTGATGACTATATTCGTACTGGCCGTTGGGAATTCTTCAGTGGTAGTAACGCTGTACCAATGATAATGATGAGAAAGGCCACTAAGGACGGAGAACTCAGACTACGTACCGTGCTCGACACCAGGCAGAGGAATAAGAATACTCATAAGTTGGCGTCCCCCCTCCCGGACATCGATACTATCCTGCGTAATGTGTCATCACACCCGTTCCGCTCGCTGCTTGACGGCAAGGATGCTTACGAGCAGATTCGAATCGTCCCTGAGGACGTACCCAAGTCTCTATTTGCAACACCTGACGGCACTATGATTAGCCATGTTATGCAGATAGGTGATTGCAATGCGGGTGCCACATACCAGTCTCTGATGAACCACATCTTTGGCCCGTATATAGGCGTCTTCATGGACATATATCTTGACGACATCATCATCTACTCCAACACTGCTGAAGACCACGTACGACATGTACAGACCGTCATAGATACATTGCGTGATAATCACTTTTATCTGAGTGAGCATAAACTCCAATTTTTCAAAACCGAACTCACCATTCTTGGGCACGTCATAGACGAACAAGGAATTCGTCTGGACCTGCATAAGGTAGATAAGATCCTGAATTGGAAGACACCTACCTTGAAGGAGCTCCTCATGCAATTCATTGGCTTGGTTGGATACTTAGCGGCTGGATGCAATGGAGTTCGCGTTCATATGCAGCACCTCTCTAAGGTGGCTGCTCAAACGATCCGTTGGGACTGGTCACCCACGGACCAACGAGCGTTTGATCTAGTCCGAGAGTGTGTGAATGCCCACAGACACGTCAGACGGAAAGCTCTCGACTTGCCTAATGCTTTGAACGGTACAAACATGGTTAACCTGGTGACCGACATGTCCTTCACTGGTGCGAGTGGCGTGCTCTCGCAGGGCGACTCAGTCAAGACAGCTGACGTCATAGCCTTCTGGTCCGGCAAGTTTAATACGGCACAGCAAAACTACCCTGTACACGAACAGGAACTGTTAGCGATTGTTGAGTCCCTGAAGCGATTCCGGCACTTACTCATAGGCGTGCCGTTCCGTATTTTCATGGACCATAAAGGACTGGAATGGATAACGACTCAGAATAAGTTGTCTCCTAGGCAAGCCAGGTGGTTAGAGGCATTGAGCGAATTTGACTTTCGAATCAAGTACCTACCGGGGGTGGACAACACCCTCGCAGATGCACTATCTCGCATGTATAGTAATGAGCCCAAGGGTACTGTTAGGGCACCGAGTGAGTATGTCAGCCTGGAAGAAGAGGACGCACCTAAGACCCTCCTCCTCAATTTTATTACCGCCCCAGTATACACCGGTACACCTCTCTTTCTGGGTGCAGCAGAGAACCGTCGATCCGCGCATCTAGCAGAGAAAATAGTGAGTGGACCTGGTGAAATCCAGCCTGGCAATAAGCGCACCAAGCACCACCGCCAAGCAGACCAGGATGGCAGAGGTATTCCTCAGCAGGTTTTGACAAACCCACTAGGTGGAGGTGCTCCCCAGCAGGTTCTGCCGCTCCGGCAAGACAGAGGTGCTCCTCAAACAACCCTAACCAGTCAGGGTGGTGGTGAACCCCAACAGGTACTGACAAATTCACTTGTCATTTCGAAGCTACCGACCAACCACCGCATCAGTACTGGTGTGGAAGGTGAAGGACCACTCACCATAGACGACATGGGATCGCTCAAACCGGCAGACGACATGAGATCGCTTATGCCGGGGGACTGCATGGACTCCACCCGTGTGGGCCAGTTGCAAACCGACGACTCGGTAGACCGGGATATCACTAGCCAAAGTGAGGCACTATGGAATGGAGAGGGGTCAGATCCCAGGCGCGCAATGGCGAACTCACCTGTCACCAGAATCAAGAGAGTGATCCTGAAAGTGGGTAGAAACCCCTCAGAATCACTGGAGGGCGGAAAGGTGACTGGCGTAAGAACAATTACCAATGAGGACAAAGGAAGACACACCTTGCCAATAAACAAGAACCCACAACATGATGTAAGCAAAGACGCCATGCGGTCTAGACAATCCCAAGACACATCGGATGACATAAGCAAAGACGTCACAGAAATCCAGAACTTCGAGAACGCAGGCTCTGGCCAAGCTGACATAAGCGGAATAAACAAGGACCCACAATGTAAAGACGCACCTGACAACTTGAGCCCCACTCCTCCACCTCACCTGACTGAGGTCATAATGCTAGGTGACCCCTCATCAGACATCCATGAGCAAATCGCTCACAAATATGATTGTGATCCCTTCTTCGCCAAGATCATCGCAAACCCAGTGGCGTTTAAGAACTTTGAAGTCAGCAATGGGCGGATATACCTGAGAGACAAAGGGAAGCGAACCCTCTGCGTGCCGGATGTTAAGATTGGACAACGGCGAGTACGAGAAATTATCATCTCCCATGCTCACTCAATATTAGCACATTTAGGACCATCTAAAATGTTACTCTACCTGCGCGAGAACGTATGGTGGAAAGGCATGCTCCCAGACATCCAGGCCTTCTGTGAATCGTGCCCAACATGCCAGGTGTCAAAGCCCACCAACCACCAGTCATATGGGCTACTGGAGATGCTAGAAGTCCCAACGCGACCTTGGGAAACTATAGGTGTGGATTTCGTCGGCCCATTGCCCGAGTCTAAGACTTTACAGGGCATCTTCGACATGATCATGGTCACCATCGACCATCTAACATCCATGGTGCACCTCGCCGCAACTAAGCAGTCTTACCGGGCTAAGGATATCGCCGAAGTTATGTTTAATTCAGTCTACAAACTGCACGGTTTACCATCTAACATAGTCAGTGATAGGGATACTCTATTCACTAGCACATTCTGGCAGCGACTCCACCAACTAACTGGCGTTGAGTTACGGATGTTGTTAAGACCATGCACAAAGGGTAGGACTGATTCCAAGGGGCTTGGCTTCAGCTCATGCGCTGCGCCCCTTACCCGAGTATGTGCCCTTAACTTCAGAATGAAGTCCGGAGAAAGTCCAGTGAAGTCCGAAGGACTTCCGGAGAAGCGTGGGAAACTTCGGAAGGACTTTCCGGACGAGTGCGAGAAACTTCCGGATGAGTGCGGGAAAGTTCCGGAGGAACTTCCGGAAATTATGACGGAGTTTCGTCCTGACGGGGATATGTGTAATGGCTACTCAGGACAAGTCCTGAGTAGAAGCAAACAGAGGAAAGATTGCAAGGACAAAGTCCGAAGCAGAATAGGTCCGGAGGACCACGGGAAAGTTCCGGAGGAACTTCTGGAAACTCGGAGGAATGGAGGAATGGAGGATCGGAGGAGCGGAGGAGCGGAGCTCCGGCCTAGGGAATTCCTCCCTAGGCCTGAGATGGATAATGACTAAGTCGGAGGACTAGAACTGTTACGAGGACTTAGGGTGAAGGCTAGTGGAGTATCTACTGGGGTTTATATACTAGAGGCAAGTCTGTGCAGATCAGTAAGCAGAGGGGTAAGGCTATGTACGAGCATGTGGAAATGTATTAGAAAATAAGACGGATCATAGGAAATGAACTCGGAGATGAAATGAGGTACGGAAAATGAGGAAGTCTAACTCAAGAAGGAACATACAAAGGGATAAGGCACGGAAGATAGACGCGGGTCGGATCCGGATGTCCGGAGATGAATGCGTGATAGGTCTGGGTCCGGAACGCAAGGAAGATAGAGGTGGGTCAGATCCGGATGTTCGGAAGTCCTGAGACAGGTGATTACCATAAGGGGATGGGCACTGATTTAAGGTTTGGGTTCGGACATGACAGATAGGTCGGATCCGGAGATCCGGAGATGTGGATATCAGATCAGGTGTCCGGATATCAGATGCAGGAGTACAGGGATCCGGACGGATAGAGGATTGGGTCTGGAGACATGGACAGGAGGTCCGGAGGTCCGGATGAGGTGTGGGAACGTCGTCGGATGTTGGTCCGGAATGCGGGATATGACAGATGTCCACCTCGTTCCACCCACAATTGGACGGAGCAACCGAACGCGCCAACCGCACTATCACTCAAATGCTTAGACAGATGGTATCGCCGAACCAGAAGGATTGGGCTATTAAACTACCGGCTATCGAGTTTGCAATTAACTCAGCCTGCTCGGAAACTACTAAGTACCCACCGTTCATACTAAACTATGGTCGCTTGCCGCCACCCTTAGTGTGGAACACTAACTCTGAGTTCCCTGGTGTCCGCGTATTCGCCCAGCGAATGAAGGACGCAATCATGAACGCCCACGACTCGATCATTTCCGCTAGAGTCAAGAACACCACGGTCGCCAACCGTAAGCGAGTAGAATCCCCTTTCATAAAAGGGGACCTCATCTACCTGTCTACTGAGAATCTCGCTCTGCTCAAGGGACACGCTCGAAAACTCGCCCCCAAGTTCATAGGGCCTTATCGCATTCTCAACGACTACAAAAACAACTCGTACCTACTGGACCTCCCCGCGCAGCTCAAGCAGCGCAGTTTACATCCTGCATTCCACACCCACCTCCTTCGTCTCCACGTTCCCAACGACGATCGGTGTTTCCCCGGACATCAGTTAGAACATGTCTCTGATATTGGACACCTAGAGGAGTGGTCAGTATCTTGTATAACTGACCATCAGGGTACTGGCATTGATGCACTATTCGAGGTAGAGTACTCTACGGGAGACAGAATCTGGTCCCCATATCACCAAGTCGCTCGTCTAGAAGCCTTGTCCCAGTATCTAGAGGCACTTGGCGTCCCAGGTGTCACACACCTGCCAAAGAAAATTAGTGCCCAATCAACGGTTATCCCCGTAAGCACTGTAGACTCGTTTTTGGCGGCCCGGCAGTCTGTCTTCAGCACAGTAAACCGAATGATTGATAATTTTGCCTCCGCTCCTCGCTTAGATGACCTAAGGAACACCTATATAACGGACAACCAGGATCACCATTTGCTTCCCTCACACCTCAACGCGACAATGACCTCCAATGCTCTCCCACCCTCCAACGACGAGATGCTTGTCGATAAGCTGTTTGATGGGATCGAGCCCAGCAACCATTTCGATACTCCTAGACCATCTCGGTCTGGTCAAGGACGTCCTGGACGTTATCATAGAGGGAGAGGAGGGTGTCATCATCCTCCTTGGCAGCACGAGCATGACTCTGACGCCCTTGGCGCGTTTACGCATTTCTTTCGTGCTGAAGCACTAGTGATGGCCAGGTCCGGTCCTGAACCACGATTCGAACCCGAACCGTTTCGAACCTGACCGAAGTCCGGTTCAAAGTTCGGGCAATAGGGGGAACCGAACCGTCGGTCCAGTCCACGGTTCGAGGACTTGCAGAATTCTCGAACCTGGTTCGAACAGGTCTGAACAGGTTCGAACCGATTGTCAAGTAATAGATAAGGGATGGTACAAAAATTTCGATCTCCAGACTTACATGGGCCAGGCGCAGTGCGGAGTGCATATCTTGTATGAATAAGTCAGGATCATTGAATATGGCCTCATCTCAAATGAAGAGAGGCTCGGACTAGGCACAAAAGGAGGACTATATAGGTAATTAGAATGAGAAATATCATGCGTCAGCAAATACTAATATTGAGCTCAGTCTTCGAATTGAGGGACTGAGGAGAGTTTGTTGCGGAGATGCCAGGATAATCAGAGTGATTGTGTATGTAAAGTAAAATATGTACGACAAATGTGTTTTGATACAAGATACCTAATAACATGTCCCTTTCGATTACCTTATCCTCTCATGTCCGTCCCGCTGAAACCCAAACTACACCCAATCAGAAGCTTTTGAACGGAGACTAATCCAGTCCTGGAGCTGATAGTCCGCTCACAGCGGGAGACAGCATCCGCCATGGAGGCGCCCCTCCTCCCAGCATCCCACCGCCCAGCATAGAGGAAATCATAGCTCCCAATGGATTATCAGGCTGAGTGCGTGGCAGAGGAATTGCAAAGTACAACGTTGCTATCTCCTGTAGGGTCTAAACGGTGCGGTTTGTCTTTAGAAAATCAAGCAAGCAATAATCATTTGACTCACCGTCCGAACCTCCCTGGTCGCTAAGACACCACCTTTAGATCATGAGACCTATGTTTGGATGCAGTTGGAACACGACCACATTCTCCCTCTCGAGGGCGTGACTGTCGCTGAAGAATTCGGGCTACTTCCAGCATTAGTGTCTTCATGGATGGAAGAAGGATCGCTGAATGATTACTTGAAGTGCAAATTTTCCGAACTGTCTGAGCCTGGAAAACGAGAGCTTGTAAGTGCTAAATGACTAATGCACTAGCTTGGACTTAGCCATGATTTCAGGTATGGCAGGTAACTGCTGGTATTAGTTACCGTGAGTTCCGTTGTTGACAGATGTAGTGATCGCATCGTATACTAAAGGCTATTCACTTAGTGCATGGCAAGGGTATCGTGCATGGCGACTTGACAGCGGTAGGGTCCAAAAGGAACAGCGTCAAATCTGTTCCGCTTCCCTGCTGGCTAACTTTCAGGAGTTCTCTTGCACTCTGGAAGAGCACATCGATGGCAGTGTCGTACTGCCCAGACTTGCTGTACCGTGAAGCGAAGGTGCGTGCTTTCTGGTGCGCTTCGTAGGGCTGCCCAGACGCGACAAGCGGTAGGATCGCATTCAGGGCGCGAGAAGATGAACCGGATTGTATATGAAGTTTGACATTTTTTGGGTCCGGTTCTCAGTTCAAACCCTTGCTGAACCGGAACCGGACCATTATCGGACCGAACCAATGGTCCGGTCCACGGTTCTGCTTACTGAGAGAACTGAACCGATGGTCCGGTCCACGGTTCTCTGAATTTCCTAGAGAACCAGACCAAACCGGACCTGTCCATCACTATGAAGCACAGGCTAGTAAGCGCCCTCAACAAGTCAATATGGACTCTTTTGCTTACTCTACCCACTGTCCTATAGAGGAACTTGCTACTCGCAAGGAGTCACACGCCTTCGACCAGCTCGTACGTGCCAAACATGCTGAACGCTCTTGCGACAGTAATTGGTACTATCCTCGCAATCGTAACCTAACGCTAGATCATCGTCGTCCCTCTCGACGATCTGTTTCCCCCGAGAGGCCTATTCGGCAACAAGCCCGCGCACAGTCCCAGCCTAGTCATCCTCCTCGTACTCGGACTACGCCTGGCCCACGTCCCGTCCCTAGAACTGCAGCCCAGGTCATTGCTGAAGTGACCAGTAACGCTGAAGCCATACTCACCCCAGCCCCTACCCCGGCTGCCCCAGTAATTGACCCCGGATGGGATGTTGAGGAAATAATTGCAGCTGCCGAGCAGCTTGACCTCGAGCAAGTTGGTAGAATGCCCGGAGTGACTACCAAGGACGTCTTTGGTAGACTTGTCCCTATCGTTCTTCTTATAACCAACCTGCTCATCTTGCTCATCCTGTTAGCCGCCTTCGCCTCCTTGGGTCCGTCCAGGGAGACCTAAGGAACTCGCATCACCTGAAGAAAGGTCCCCTCGTTTAGAGGACCTGGAGGGCATATGTAACGCTCATAAAAAGCCATCATCGACTCATTCATGATGGCAACCAATATTCACCTTCATCATTCCCTCTAGTTACTTATATACACTCGTTCTGTCAGTTTCTATAGCATTCTTACTCTACAGTATATAAACCGACGTATATCTACTGTTAGAGTAGTTGATCTTTCACCCCCGAATATCACTTTAGTTCGGACAGTTACCCTGCTCGAGTTCTAAGTCTATTCAGCCTTTTCAACTCTCACATGTGAACGTTCTACGAACGCCACAGATTACTTCATCAAGGGTGTCAAGATTGATAGAAACACCACCACACTCTCCAGCGTCATCAACCAAATCCTCGAGGAGAAACACTGTTCTTCTCGACCCGATGCTCAGTCCGAATCTGCGCGAACAGAATCCGCTCTTGCAGCTAGGGAGAAATCTGCTCGAGTAGCTGGTACGAAATTCTGCCGCAACTGTAAGCACACTGGGCACGAACTCCAAGACTGCTGGGCACCTGGTGGTGGTAAAGAGGGTCAGGGCCCAAAGAGGAGACCACATAAGAAGAAGGGACGGGAGAGAGCAAATGTAGCTGCTGATGGAGGGGGAGATGAATCTTCGAATGTTGTACTTGAGAAATGTCTCATGGCCCGCGAGGTCACTCTTTCTGCTTACCCCTCGCGTGATGTCATCTCAGTACCATCATTTCCGAAACCTCCACATGCTGAAGACTCCATGTACAGTGCACGTATCACGTCGAGCACAGTACCCATCATAGACTCCGGTGCATCGTCTCATATCTTCTCTGATCATTCAATATTTTCAACATACCAGTCATCATCGGGTAACATCCATGGTTTCGGTGATGGACATTCATCTATCACAGGCCGTGGTGAAGCTCAAGTCCTTGCTGCCTTACCATCAGGCAACTTAGCTCGCCTCAAACTCCTTAATTCTTGCCATGTCCCCAGCTTATCCCTCTCAATTATCTCAGTTCCCCGACTCGATGAGGCAAACTGCTACACTATTTTCGGATATGGCAAATGTATTGCTTTCGAGCTAAAGGATGATGGCGAGCTGATGCGAACTATGGTAGCTAAGTCAAAAAATATTATTCTGACTGCTTCGAAGCACCCCGACCGACTTTACTACCTGGATGTCCTGAAATCACGGTCCGAGACTGCCTATCCTGTTGCCGTCACACCCACTTCTAAGCTAGAACGACTTCACCGTCAGCTGGGGCACCTCAACTATGCCTCAATTCGCTCTCTAGTACGGAAAGGCATGGTGACTGGCATCAAACTCACCCAGGAAGAGCTCAAATTTGAGCCACCTGTTTGTGCTTCATGTGCGCTAGGCAAGATCACGAGAGCCTCGTTCCCACTATCGGAAAGTGGTAGAGCGAGCCAATTTCTTGGCCTCATCCATTCGGATCTATGGGGGCCCGCTCCTGTTCAAACCATCTCAGGCTCCCGTTACATGATCACTTTCACCAACGACTTCTCTTGCTGTGTCTGGGTATACTTCCTATGACAAAAAAGTGATGCTTTTGATGCGTTTAAAGAGTGGAAAACACAGATGGAGAAAGCATCCGGCAAATCTATGATAACTTTTTGTACGGACAATGGTGGCGAGTACTTCTCAAACCTCTGGACAATGTTCATGAAGGATGAGGGTATTCGTTGGGAGTCAACTACGCCACGCACACCAGAGCAGAATGGTGTGTTGGAGAGACTAAATCGCTCCATCATTGACCGTGTCCGTACCATTCTGATCGATGCTGGACTCCCTCTGCACCTATGGGCCAAGGCAGTCAACTACATTGTCTACACCAAAAATCGCCACTCCACTCGCTCACTCGTCGACCTCACCCCATTTGAGAAGCGTTTTGGCACAAAACCCAGCGTGTCCTGTCTCCACCGCTTTGGGTGTGTCGCTTACGTCCTTGATGACAGCCCCAGTTGTCGTAAGCTCGATCCGAAAGGCAAACGCACACTATTTGTGGGCTATTCCGAGACACAAAAAGGCTGGAGAATATATCTTCCAGACAAGAGATCAATCCAGGTGTCAGCACACATCAAATTCAATGAAGATGCAGACCTCCGTGACAGTTTCCTGGCTGAGGGGGAGTACCAATTCTCATACAACTCTCTCAAGTCTTCTTCCCTCGACCTTGAAGACGACTCTGCCACCCAGGCACCTGCACCACCTGTTCTCAATACTCCACCTATGGAGCCACCACCTCCGGATGTCCAAAATCATCCTCCGCACCCGCAACCTCGCCCTCCTCGTATTGCTAGACCTCTACCACCACCTCGAGCTCCATCCACTCGCACTGCTGCTGCCGAGGCCCGGACAAAAATTACCAAGGCCTCTGCACGACTCCAGAAGGATTCAGACAAGGATACAGACTCAGCAAGCAAGGCTGAGGTACTCGAGTCGTGAAGCGATCAATACAAAATGGGTCTATCGCATCAAACATGACACTACTGGAAAAATTGACCGGTACAAAGCTCGTCTTGTTGCCCATGGATTTACCCAGAAACCAGGCATTGATTTTGACGAAACTTTTGCTCCTGTAGCAAAAATCGAGTCAATTCGACTGCTCTGTGCCCTAGCCGCTACTCTTGATTGGGAAATTCATGTCATTGACATCGACTCCACCTTTTTGAATAGCGAGATGCCCCAAGACCAGCCGGCATATGTCAAACAGCCGACCGGTTACGAAGCCAAAGGCAAGGAGCACTTGGTATGGTTATTACTGAAGGCACTCTATGGTCTCAAGCAGTCTGGATACCTGTGGTATAACAAACTGAAGTCCATTTTAACCCAGCTCGGGTTTAGAGTGAGCCTCGCCGATCCCTGTGTCTTCTATCATTCCCGTTCAACTGGCATCTCCATCATTGCTTCCCATGTCGACGATCTTGGCCTCTACTGCTCGTCTACCTCAGAACTCTGTTGCCTGAAAGACGAGGTCAGTCAACACTTCTCATTCAAGGACCAGGGAGAGATTTCCCACATCCTCAGTATTGAAGTCCTCCGCGATCGTTCCGCACACACAATCTCCTTCTCGCACCGCCGCTACATTGACTCCATGCTCAAAATTTGTGGTCTTGAGGACGCAAATCCTGTTCGCACCCCTGCCGTATCAGGTACCAATCTCAGCCTTGCAGATTGCCCTGCATCCATCGAGGAGAAACAATACATGCTGAAAGTGCCATATCAGAATGCTGTCGGTGCACTTAATCACTGCGCCATCATGACTCGTCCGGATATCTCGCTTGCTGTCCAGAAGGTTGCTCAATTTGCTGCAAACCCTGGGTACAGCCATTGGCTCGCAGTCAAACACATTTTCCGTTACCTCAAAGGCACTCGGGATTTTGTCCTTACAGTTGGTGGGAAGCTCAAGTCCCCAGCTTTTCTCGCATACTGCGACTCCGACTTTGCAAACTCGCCTGACCATGGAAGGTCTGTCTCAGGCTATGCGATTCTACTCGGAAAAGGTGTATTTTCATGGTCCGCAAAAAAGCAAACTGCTACAGCTTTGTCGACTAGTGAAGCTGAGTACTACGCAGGCATTCACGCTGGACGTGAAATCATGTGGCTTCGGGAGCTCACAACCGAAATCGGATTTGCACCTAGCGGCCCGACTTTGCTTCACATGGACAACACATCAACGATTCGTATCATCACAAAACCTGACGAGGTTACTCACCGAACAAAATACATTCGAGTCGCACACCATTGGATCCGCGAATCTGTGCGTGAAGGGAGCATCACCCCACACTACGTAAAGTCAGCGGACAATGTCTCAGACATTTTCACAAAGCCGTTACCTGCAGATGACCATTGGCGTTTAGCGGAACACTTGGGACTACATGAACGAGACATCGTTAGCTGAGGGGGAGTGTTGGAATATCGATGATTACATAATCAGTACATGCACACTCGTTTTCTTCTTTGATATGTTTTCCTCAGTCGTTATACATCCGACTGAGTATGTTCCTACGTTCGTTACATTTAGACATCAGTTACTGATCATACATAGTCTGGCTTTTACCTTTAGGTACAGTACTGTATGAATATCAGTCGTTATACATCCGACTGAGTCTGGCTTTTACCTTTATAATGTACCTCATAACATCCACAGGCTGTTTGTACCTCAGCGACTCTCTCCACAACGCTGAGGTATAGTTCTCGTTTATTCTCCACACCGTCTCTCGCTCATACTGTTTCGAATCTGGACGTGTATCTTAGGTACTGTTCATATAATAGATATCCACAACGCTGAGACATGTATCTTAGTATATCAGTCTTTACTTCCTACAAGGACCATGTTAACATGATGTCTGTAAGCCTAAATCGCAGGTGTAAGAGATATCAAGGTATGGAATCTCGTGAACACAGAGCACAAGACAGAGCATATAACATACAAAGCTAGGAAACTGCCGTGGCATCACGAGTCGCATGAGAGCAGGAGCTTTCCTCTAGCTGTCCTTGTATAAATGTCAGGACTCCGTTGGCTGAAGGCCGTTGTTCCGATTTATCAAGCCAGCACTTCTGCGTGAAATCCCATAGAGTATCGGTGATGGATGAAGTCATTGGTCTGGCAGGCTTTCGGCCTCTGAGTATCTGTACTGTAACTTCATGGTCATCCCGAAATTCGGAATACGGAACCTTTCCTGTGAAGACCTATGAAGAGATTGATGATCGCATTGCATGATGTCAAGATCCACCGACAAACCTGCGATATGATGCACCTGAAAGAATAGATGTCTGATGCCATTTGGGGCGGGTTTATTGACTTCTCATCTTCCGGAACTTCAAAGAGTTCAGGTGCAGCCCATCGCACATTGCTTCTGATGTATGACGTGCCATTGAGTTCGGCACAACAAACGAGAATCCCATGGTCAGCCACAAAGGTGTTTCTGGTCTCATTGATGAGAATGTTGTTCTGAGTCGCGTCAATAATTGTTTTGAAGGAGATATCTGTGGTACTCACGCCGGTGAGATCACCATGTACTATGTTTTCGGAGTGCACTAATATTCACATTAGCTTTGCGCCGAATACTGAGGTTTGACGCATACAGTACTGAAGAGCTGAAGCGACATCTTTGAGCTGTAATAGCAAAGATTAAGATACGAGCAATACCATGAAGAAAGACTCACGATTTGGAGTTTTCGAGGGAGAGTGATTTGCTGGAAATCACGTTGCAGGAGCATGGTAAGTGAGCCATTTTTCATCCATGGGGAGACGATGGCAGGCAGTGGACCAAACCCTTGAGTTATACCCAGCAAAGGTAACAGATTGGCGTGTTTCAGCTTAATATTCCGCTGCAAGTCGTGTGTGAGCCTCCGAAGTGTCATGCATTAGCAAATAAACACGTGGTATTACTAGCGTGTGGAGCCACTCAAACCTCGGTAATTTTTGTCTTGAAGTTATTGTTCGAAATTTCAAGTTGCAGACACTTTACTGCAACCTGGTAGACGGGGAGACAGTATGAGTGCATATTCACAGGTGCAAACCTGAAGGAGCTACCGTGTTTCGAGGGTGCTTATGTATGCACTTCCAGACATCCCCAAAACTGCCTTGAGTGATAGGGTATCGGGATGACTCCTTGCTTATTTGCTCGGTGAGGTCAAGCAGACTATTGATCCGTAGACACTTGGTCAAAATTACACGAAACATAAATTTGCATAAAAAACAAACTCATTCCTTATTTGTGCCGACTTCCAGCTAAGCCCACTGGCAGGGTTGGCAAGCAACAAGCTTAAATTCATTGCCCACTTGTTCAGCCAGGCTTGAAACCGAGCTGCTAACAGGATCATCATATGAAGAGGACAAGTGGCTAGTGAAAGAGTCTGATTGAGACAGCTGATTGAAAATATGGGATAACGTCCCCGTAGCCACCCTATAGTAGGACTCTTAAGGATAAATTCAAATGCAGTGTGCATGTGAATAGCTATTGCCTATCTACCAATGAAGCTTTGATTCGGAAGCGTGAACCGGTGACGGATGCATCGATGAGACCCTTCAGTTCTTCTACTAGATAGTCCCACGAGTTCGCGCACGTCCCTAGAGTTCGCGCATTGGCTCTAGCACACGCAATTCTGCACGGAATCCTTATGTATGTTGTATATAGGTTCCTCCCAACATAATACACATGACCATGTAATTTTTCTGGCAAGAAATGAAGTGGATCTCGTGCCATGGTCAAGTTATAGGTGTTTGAGGCTCATTTTGTGCATAGATGACTCCCTCTAAAGGTCAGATCACCACGGAAAAATCTGGGATGCGATATGATGGTTATACATGATTATAGGATGCTAAAATAAATTTCTCCGGGGCTACATGCTTGTCAGAATCATCTGCTGTGAATGAAATACAGCTCAGACGTGACAATCTATCCAAAGTGTTACAATGAGACTACACATCTAAACTCCGCTGTGCCAAAATGCGGCACTGTTACAATAACATGTAACCGAGAACCCCTCCTACGGAGGTCATCATGACCTTAGCCCCTATCCCACCATATGCACCGTCTTGGAAGACTTACCGACTCAACGGAGACTCGTAGAGACACCTAGAACGGCCTGGATGCCGTTAGATGACCTAGACCAGCCTAGGCTACATCTGCACGGACCTAGATGGTCCTCGACCCGGATCATGAGGAAGCTCTGCCTCATGGTCAGAAGAGAAGCCGCATGCCGCAGCATGCACAGTTAGACTCCAAGGCATGCTTCGCCTTGAGGACAGATAAGAGAGGCATGGTAAGCCTCATGTATAGATAATCGCCCGCATGGCATCAGATAAGATGCCCTTGTATAGACACACTCATACCTACCTACCGAACGTAGTATTGGTCTGTGCACACGGACGACAGTATATAGAGCAGACAGAATCATGTATATTCCCTACTTGATTCTACTAGGTTTTATCCAGAACTTCCTCTGAAAGACAGTCCCAGTCCTTCAGTCTAAGCCGCACCTTAAGGAAAGCCGACGCTACCTTAAGTGGAACCCCCGAACCTCTCATTTGAGAGAAGATCCCCGTCTCTCCAATAGCGAGCCCGCTATCAGATTAGGCAATCCGCCTAGGGAGAGCTCGAACTATCCTAGTCCGTAACAGGCACTGGGCATCCATTCAATCCCCAACATAATCTACATGACGGCGCACCTATTACACACTATCATAACCTTCAACATTATTCTTATCATGATTATTTACCTGCACAAGCTCATTATTCAATTGCACCCTAGTACACACAATGTATCATAGTCAGTTCAATAAGCATGCACGCTTCGCCTTTCAAACAGATCGCTGCAGTAGACTTTCGAACGGTGCGGAATGTGAAATGGCACTGCAGGAGACGTGTGACATGGTGTGACGAAATGCGCGAACTCTAGGGAAAACAGCACTTTTTTGCGCGGTAAGTCTCCGCTGGACTCAACACGTCGATTTTAAAAGAAAAAACTAGCGGGCCTTGTAGTTTCGATGTCAGGCTATTCACCTGTCAAAAAATTATATTTTTATGTGGATGTGTTGTAGAGTTATAGATGTTTTCCCAAAAATGTGCGAACTCTAGTGGACATCTAGTATCTGGTGTGCTTATATCCCTCGTATGAGCGCGCTGCGCGGGGGTTTGCCAAAACGAGATTTCAATCACAGATCCGGCGGTATCGAGAGCCACTTATTAGTACTAGTGGAATGGCAAGATAGGATCATCAAGCTTCAATTCTCAGATCATAGGACGCCTTAATTGGACGCCTGAGGCTGGCGCAAATGTTATCACATATGTGACAATCCACATAAGCCGCAGCTAGGCTATTATGTGGTAAGCGCGATGAATTACGTCTTTCTCAGCAATGACCTTTGACAACATCATTTGCGTCCACAAGTCCCTGTAGGGTTGATGCATTAAGTCTGCTAGGTACTAGTAGTAGGAAATGCATCAACTATGTATATTACAATCTTTGCAATGCATTATTGATGCATTAAAACGTGCTAACTATCAGGCTCAAGTGTGCATAGTACCCTAGTAGCGGCCTGATCCTGATTCCTCCCCCAGCCAATTGTAGTCCCCGGTTACCTTAAGAGACGGTTACTTTAAGTTTCAAGACCGGCAACTTCATCAACTTCATTCATCAATATGGTAATACAAGGTACATAGGTAGAAGCGTCAGGGCATATCAGGGATCGTCAAGTCGGGTAATGGTAGTGCGGCAGCCGGATTACCCAGTGTGTCTTGGGGAGACATGAGCGGTGCCCATATGCTGTGGAAATGGGCAGCGAGGCGCCGGCGAATATTAGCTTGCCGAGAAGCATAGGCACGCAAACTTTCATCCCGGGCAGCAGCCTCACGATGGGCAGCAGTTCCTGGTTCTTCTGCATTGCATGGGGCTGACTCGCTGACCCGGCGGACTCCCTGTCCTTCCCACCAGTTTGCCTGCCAATTGAAAAATTGCAGGACCCGGCGCATCTCCTCCTGGAGAAGGTCGACCTCTTCACTCCAACGAAGCGCTCGTGCACGAGATTTGCACCATTCCACACGAACACCTGGCAAACGGCAAGCTTAATCTTGCCGAAATAAAATAAAAACCAAAACCTTACCGTCGACATCTCCTCCAGCTGCACCGCTGTCCACACCGTCCATCATCCAAATCCACGTTAACTTTCGCCTTCCCTCTCCCTGACTGGCAAATGGATCAATAAGCGGCTTCACATCGTCATCGGAGAGGTCCTGTAGCCGCCCATGCCAATCTGCTTTCTTAAGAATTGGTGCGAGAGATTTGAGTGCGGTCCATGCAGTCCTATAGCGCTTCACGCAGGCCACCTGCCTCGTATGTATACGTGTGAGTGCATTCTGAGCACGAGTATTGGCCCCTTGGCCTCGAATCCATTCCCTCTTGAAATTTAGGAGTGAGCAGTATACACGGAGGCACTGCCTAAGCTCTTCTAAGGCATCATGAGCTTGCGCGAAATGCAGCTCCCACTCGATATGCTGGAGGCGTGAATCACAAGCGTTACTGTTCAATGCAGATGGGAGCCAAAGCTTCATAAGCTCAGTATCATTGAGACTACCAGTTGCTGAGGTGGCCAGGAGTACTTGCACCGATGGCACATACAGAAGTTGAGTCTGTCTCCAAGACTCGATCTTCCGACGAAGAGACATCCTCATGCGAAGAATACTCAGCTTCTGTCTATCCGTGGCATGGATGCCCATGCCGTCGGCTATGGCCTTCAAGCGCCGCCTTGTAGAGCTGTTTAGCATGGTGAAGAAGACATGTACTAATCACTCACTGTTCTTCTTCGAGGTCTATGCCTGATGCGATGAGCACACTTGGCGATACATCAGGGTGAAGTGATAGATCTACACCACGCTTGAGCTCCTCAGCCTCGAGTTGGGCCAAACTCAAGCGAGCACCGGCTTGTGTAATTGCTGGTCGATATCTTAAGTAAGGTATACCAAAGAGATTGAACTGAACTTACCGATGCCTTTCGGTTGTAAGGGGTTGGCGACTGTCGTATCGTTCGGATTTTCTTCCCATGCCTCCATTTCAGCCTTCCATGCGAAGCGGTGTTCAGAAGTGATCACGCTGTCAAACTCCTCGAAGGCAGCACCATGGTCAGCCTTTTCTATCTGAGCTTCTTTGATCTTGAGTAAAAGTAACGATCCTAGAAAATCTCGATCAATTTTCACGTATGTAGTACTGCACAATTAAAGCTCACCGAGTCCAACTACTTTCTTCCAATTCCAGTCGCCGAAATGATCGTCTAGCGTGTCCCGACGACAGCCTGGACCCATAGCCTTCGTGCTTGAAGCTACAGGGTTGATATTCGACCAGCCTCTCTCTGGTGCCTCGCCATCCGTGCGCCCCACAAAGCGAGTGAAAAAATAGTTTGGCACTTAGAGACATGTGCAGGGAGATGGAACTTCGGCACAAAGAATCGGATTGTCCTCGCAAGATAATTCAAGTGATGGGAAGGCGGCAAAGATACCATGCGTGACCAAAGAAACTTGTGCCACTGACAAGCAATGTCATATGACACATTCAAGATATCTACGGTTGAATGTCGTAGAGTGGAGAAAAAAAGGTAGTCCATGTTCAGATACCTGATTGTGTTTGTTAGATCGGATTACAAAAACAGTGATAAAAGACCTACTTTTCTCCCTTTTGAAGGTCACCGACTCCATTGGGACGCTTCATATTATGACGCGCACAATCCACAGTACCTACTCCTGTTGCCGCAAGACCTTGAGATAACTTAGTTTCTGCCATATTCACGGCATTATGGCTCGAACATGTGCTTTTCTGTCAATTAGAACATCAGCCAGCATTTTGACACAAGCAGCGGACAAACGTACCTCTTGTACGTCTCCAGCCCTATCTGATATATATGACTTGTAAGATGTCTCCTCTACAAAATAAGCCCAACCTCGCGAAAGGCTGGGATCGGTCTCATCGGATGACACAGCACGTCTTTTCAGACGAAAGTTCGCATCAATCGCCAGAAAAAGACTATATAGCCAACTGGTACACGATCAGTGCTCACGACCATCTTGTAATATACATCGCACTCACCCTTTCGCCTTTGGAGCATCTTCCCAATTGTGTGGGAGATTTTTTCCGGGCTGCGGACATGCAGGGCACAGCACAGCGCACTGACCCTCTGAAGTACCCGCCACACCACTTGGATCATGGCCACGCCCTGAGCGTTTTAACATCACCAAGTGACGCCATTCACGGACCATGCGCATGAAAGATTCATAACGATCCTGAATCGACAGTGTGAACTGAAAAATTCAAGTACAGTAAGATTAAACATTACCTTTCGTCTGATCAAGCCTGTGTTGTCCGTTAAACGAACCAGCGAATGATAAAATTCGTAAGCAGAGGCCTTTGACTCGAAGGACAAGATATGATAGTGATGAAGAACCCGAAATGTAGCAGCCGTTCGTGGATTAGTAGAAGTCGACGGAAACCAGCCAGCACGTAGTAGTTGCTTGGTATGTGTCTGAGAGGTCATGCAGCCACAGAAGTCCAGCCCAATCTCGTGTATGCCATTTGCGTCAATAAGAACAAAATCATTGTTAAATGCTCTCCTTGGAAGAATACAGGATTCGCCGATTGCATGACCCAGTTGTATGCGAAGACCCATGGCTTTCAATGAAAGACGCTCAAAAAATTGACCATTCCATTCCTAGGAAGTTAATGAGTGATCAGGGCTTTCACGATTGAGAAATTAAATTGACCTCTATACGATGGGTAGGCAACTGTAAGTGGTTCTGGACGATACAGAGACCACAGTATAATTGTGAATCTAGACAGTCTTGACACCGATATCGAGGAGGAGTAGATTTCAGACATGGACATCCGGGACATGCATCAGAAATGTGATCTCCACGTCCCTCGTGCCGCAGCAGTTCTGCTAGAAAAAGATCACGCTCGTCCATCCATATCAGAAGGGGGTTGTCCTAATGTCTCGTTTAATGGAAACACATAGTTATCACCAAATTAAACATACCGCAGCTGTTCGCTTGCGCCTCAGTGGATTCTCATCTGATAGTACAAATATATCTGATTCCAGGCTATCATGGCAAAAATCAGAGAAATCCTCTCCTGGAACAGCAGATTGGCTGTCAGGTTCATAAGATGGCGATGTGGACACAGATCCCCGGATTTGCTGTGTAGAGACCTCTAGAATACCGTCTCGGCGAGAGGAAAACGTGACAGATGGGTGAATTGGTGCTCGGGAATGCTGGTTGGGTGGCGTATAGTGGTTTAGTCGAGCTCGCTTTCGGCCTGGCATGTGAATGGTATGAGAGGAAGGACCCGATGATTTATTGTTGACAAGGCTAGTATTGGCCGGCATTCCAACCGAGGTTGGCTTCAATCTGAGGCTGTGGGAATTAACACAAGGTAATATTTTGTTGAAAATCACAAGGCCCTGTCACACGTGACAAATTACAATGTTCATGAGCCTGCGGCGTCCACTTAGAGAGAAACTTTGGCACTATGCTCGACGATGTCGAGATAGAGGTTTTGAACAATCAAGATGCAAATTAGGCTGACAACGACAACAAAACTGTACAGAACAACTACACAACATAAGAGAATCCCCAAGGTTCCACCATCTCGACTATGCCCTGATCAATTGCCTCCCTAACCCGCTGCTCCCCAATCACGACAGATTCTACTTCATGATAAGCAGGTTCGTTGACACCCAGAACACAGTTCAATGTGTTCTCCCTAGTTGTGCTAATAAGTATAAAACAATATCTGCAAATAAAAAAGTACAAACCAGCCTGCCATGACGCCAATGTAGGAACCACAAACAACATAGAAGAGCGACTGCCCATCTTTGACTTCGGCTAAAATAGTGTTAGTGACATTTAGCGACATTCGAAGTACAGGTTTCAGCCCACCTGGCATATTGTAATAGACGCCCTTGTAACAATGAAGAAGAGACTCATCCGCTATCAATCGCACTACAGCCTGGTAATGTAAGCTGTGTTTGTGGACGGTGCTGACGTCTGGTGCCGCTGTGGAGACTGCGTGATTGACGTAGACATAAGATGAGCTGTGCACACTTTCAATGAAGAATGGTATCTTGAATGACATGATCGTTAGTGTAATAGGAACTAAAGAGAATTACACACCGCAAACGAGACGACATAAAGAACGGGGAAAGACTCAACAAAGTCATACAGTGCAATTGAGTTGCTGAAAAGGAAATGTGGTGTCAGTCATAAGCGTGAAACGTAGTAGTCTTGCTGCAAAAGGTGGAGTTGCGCTGGCGAGAAGCTCGCATGCTCGACTATTATGTAAATTACACACCAAACTTGACCAAACAACGGCAATTCTGCCGTTGTTTGCGGCAAGTCAGTTTGGTGTGTAATTTACATAATAGTCGAGCATGCGAGCTTCTCGCCAGCGCAACTCCACCTTTTGCAGCAAGACTACTACGTTTCACGCTTATGACTGACACCACATTTCCTTTTCAGCAACTCAATTGCACTGTATGACTTTGTTGAGTCTTTCCCCGTTCTTTATGTCGTCTCGTTTGCGGTGTGTAATTTCCATAATAGTCGAGCGCACATCTTACTAATTATGGATTATGGTCCTACTATGGCCCTACTGCATATGATATTATTTTGCTGTTTCTCGTTCACTTGAATGAATGTTGGTCAAGGAGGACCACAATATTCTACACAAGGTATTTGGCTGTTTCGTTGGAATATTTAGTTAAACGGTTAGATATTCATTGATGTACTCATATTGTCCAATTAATTATGGTCCGACCAACTATATCGGTCCAACCATGCAGTTTGCAATTGTAACTCACAAGCTATAGTCGAATTTATTCTCTATATTTCGCAGCTAAGGATCACCGTGATTTATAGAACAATATATACTGACGTGTTGACCTGCATATGAGTCACTATGCACTCAGTTCTGCATCCAACCAGCACTAGATGGCATCACTCGCTCACATGGATGCTAATGAATGCTAACACATGCTCAGTGACAACTCAAATCTAGGGGTCCTCATGGATCCCATTTAACGCTAGGTAAGTCTACAATGGTATTTACCCCCAAAAAAACACTGGGATGATGTATATACTACTCCTAGGTATCTTCAGACCATTCCGTCTGAGATTCCAAGTCTCTCTCGGACTTACCATCTTACCATTATGTTTTATGGTACAACCGTCTGCATAAGTGCTTCCGCTTCCTTCACCAATCAAAGACTCATTGTTTGGGTCCAAATACTGTAGGGGTCTATTTTTTTTTCTTCATTCTTTTGCTCCTCACAACACAACATTACTTTTGCAGTCATTCCGTTCTCACTATGGTGCGCCCAACATTGTACAAAACTCATCAGGAGAGAGTGCAAGCTGCAAGAGAAAAGTGTCGTCGCCATTATCAAAAGTAAGTGATCAAACGACAGTATCTAAGGACTCTAGTTGACCAAAAGACTCCCCAGGTTTCGAGACACTATACTGGCCAAGCGACGTGAGTCACGCAAAGCAAAAAAATCCTGTCAAGACAATGAACCTTCAGACGATGAAGATGAACCAATGTGCGTACTGTATAGACTTACTTGTATTAAGGCATCTGACGTTTGCACCAGCGAAACCTTACAGGAGTGCATTGCCGTAGTTAAGTACGCCAAGGACGACTTCATGGCCTATATGAAAGTTCCACGAAGATTCTTCGACCTCCTCGTCGATGAATACTCCAAGACAATGCCCGACCCTGAGTTATACCCTACCGAGAATGGAGATAAGTCTGTATTTGAACGCGCTATCACAAACCTGGAAGAATTTCTCCACCGAGCCAACCGTGGGCTTGATGGTATTCTTCAGATGTGTGGCGTGAGTGATGAGTGGCGCGCTGCAGATAGTGTCTGCAGGTTCATGAGGGAGATGATAGGGATGGTTGAAGACATCTTGTTGCATCTGGCGGATGGCGGCAACAGCGAACTAGCGATTGCTTTCACGGGAAACGAATTATGGTACCAGGAGTACAAATTTCCCACTAGCGCTTAGTTAGTACCTGCCCTGTAGAGTCAGAACTTCTATCTTTGTTTGTGAAACCTCCAGAATACAATTAGCGGCGACAGTTTGAAGTGTGGTGTGGCTATATGCAGATCTATTTGCGAAGACATGTCCAGGCTCGGCTCTGTGATTCACAGCGGTATCCCAGAGCTTGTTGCTTTCTTCTCGCTATGTCCATGTCGCAGATGGCAGTCCTCACGCGTGCCCAACGCGACATGCTTAAAACATTTTTGCCTGCTTTTAAAATTGTTTGTTCAGGGTCAGTAGAAGAGCAGGAAGAATTCTGGGAGAGTGTTTACTCCCAGTGGTTCGCAACTTGGCCTGAACGTGCTGTGCAGTTTGTGGAGATACCGCACGACCAAGCATTGTCTGGCCTGCAGCAGGAATTGCTCGTTGAAGCCACTAGGTGCCGTCATCGAGTACGTCGTTACTCATTTCATCTGAAGGGGGTATGTATTGACTGTAGGAGAAGCGCATCCAGACTTTTATACTCATGAACATGTTGTACCAGGAGACACGTGTGACGATGAAGGAGTACTTTCCTGTGAAGAAGTCGAGAAGGTGGCTGAGCTAGACGAGGTAGTATTCTGTGTATGTGGGATTCAGGTGTCATCATATGTGTAATGTAGCATAGATATTGAGAACTTGCCTTGCGCGCATAAATCAGACGAATTGGTGAAATCCTAGGCACGTATATTATCAATAGGAACCGGTCTGAAGAAGTTGAAGATCACCGTGCTTGAATCTTGTCTCTCGTGGCCTACCCAAGATTGACCGCTGTACCCGTGAAAGTGCGCTGGCAAGCATTTCTTTCATTTTGGTAAACTCACCCTGCTACAGCTTGTTTCAGATGGCGGGTAAGAAATGGGCTACTCCAGAACAAGAGGAGTTTCTCCTCAGCTTCATGTCTGAATACCGCGAGACTGCCGCGACCAAGGACTATGACGATTTTTTCACGCGCATCTGGGCTTTATGGTTTGAAAGGTGGCCTGAGGAACACATTATCTTCAAAGACATGCCAGACGATTATGTTCGCACCCCGGATGGCATCAAGGCTCTGGCGACCGCAGTTGCGACACGTCAGCAAGTAAGACACATGCGCAAAAATTGAATAAAACATGTACTGATTAATTTGACAGCAATTGGTCACTTGGTATAGGTGGCAGATGAACCCTGCACGTCATGCTCGCTCCAAAGGCGCCAGGGGTGTCCTGAAGTTCGATACCATCTTAGGTGGGGGCGTGGAACTCAAAGGGACACGAGCACCACAAAAAATCGATATTTACTCACACGAATTCTATGGAGTGAAGGTTAAGCACACTGCAGATGATGCAATCGCAGCAGAAAATATCACCAATAGAGGTCCGAAGCTGAACAAACGACGTGAGATTACACGGCGAATGTACTTGGAGGAAAGTGAGTCTGTCAAAGCGGATATCGATAGGAAATATCGCAAGGCAAAAGCAAAGTTTGCAAAAAAGCGCCAGCAGCTGAAGTCTGGGAAGGCATTAAAAATTGATGATGCCACAAAAGTGAAGTACGTACTGTTATTCGATTGTATCTCAGCATCACTGACTTGGATCTTCTGGGTAGAGCTATCCAGCAGCTTGGTCCAATGCTCGACCGCATCCTGAAGTATCTTGCGCATATTACAGGTGGATGGAAATTTACCGTTCTCATGGGGGGTCGTGATCCTGGGACGGGTGAAACATCAGTGTTCAAGTGAGCAACATTTGCAAACACAAGGAATTCAGGCGTACTCATTGTTAATTAAGCTACCACGTTGGCAAACTTCAAAGCGGCACCCAGTTCAATCATGTATACAAAGACTTTGATGGAATGCAGGCTGCCTTCCTAGCGTTCGTGCAAAACACTCTTGGTATGTTTGAATTTTCTAAATACAGAGACACCAGACTTAGCCTTTCCCCCAATCAGCATTCGAGTCTACCCTACCACATGATGAGTCGGCAATGGATGAAGACGACGAGTCGTCGTCGAACTGGGACAGCGATGAAGATTGTAACAATGAGCGGGAAAAGAGTGTCGAGGAGGGTACGAGTCGAGTCATCAAGGATGTCCCATCCTTTGATACAAGCGGCCTGTATCAAATGACTCCGCAACCTGAAGAAATTCTTGGGGATAACATAGTGAGTAATAGCTTATCAATATGCAGCGGAATGTGTTTCATTGCACACATAGAGCGACTCGCATACTGCATGGGGCACCTCTGCCGCTTTTGACCCGATCATAGCGGGCACCATCAATTTTTCTGCCTTCGATCCCCACGCCTTCACCAATATTGTCGACAATCCTAATTTCGATCCTGGTGCCCTCGATAATGCTCGGGGTACGATATCTGACTTGTCTCTCGCCAACCTGACATCTCCAGACAACCGTGATAGTCCATATTTACCTCCGAATCCACAGGTGGAGGTACTTCTTCCGGCTGTTCAATCTGCAAATAGTGAGGAAGAACAGGACAATGATCCACTCCTTGACCAGCCAGAGGTCCGTTCTCATTGTGGAGTGCGTAGACGACGTGTTGAGAGATCTCCGGCTCCTACACTATCTATGGGCTGATCTACATTGCCGGACCCTCCAGCAGCACATGTGCCTCGTCTCCGCACACGCAACAATGTGCCCTTCAACCCACGAGAGCGTGATAATGACATTGGAGTTCCAACACGTCGTGCTCGTCCCGCAGACTCACGGAAGTACATCAATTCTATCACAGGGCAAAGGGTAATCATACTAATAAACACTACAGAAGGGCTCGACACTCTTGAAAGTTGGGAGAGTTTTGTCAATGTCATTCTATATTTTGGTATTATAATCGCACACTGCTTGATTGACTGGTGTAGTAGTGTATATTCTTGTACTGCACCGTATCAAATATTGTATCACACCGACAATTCAATTCATTGTTTTGACCTCAAAAAAACAATTTGACTCCGTGCATAATCAGAAAATTGTCTTAACTATGTACAAAAATATAAATGTGAGATGCATAAGATGAAAAATTGTGGTGGAATGGACTTGGTGAATTCAAAACTGAAAGATTGCGTCAGCGAGGGACTTGGTGAATTCAAAACTCGAAGATTGCGTCATTGATCCCATTGTCCTAATATTACTAAGCCCGAAGGGCTACTCGAAACAGTAAGAGGCTAACTAAGTCGATACTGAGTACGCAGATGCCAAAGTATTAAAGTATGTAAGCAAAAAGGACACCTGGAATAGTAAGAGGCCTACTAAAGTGAAAAATGAGTAGCCGGACACGAGTATGTAAGCAAGGTACTACCAGGAGGAAGTGAGAAGCAAGGAGTATGTAAGCAAGGTCCAACCGGGAGCGGGACAACCCGCTCGATATGGACAGATGTGTGCCAAATATGGACGGCACAGCCCAAATATGTACTGGATGGATGATGCATCACTGTCAGATCCCTGATGCATTAATAATGCATCACAAAACCAGGCTACTTAGCCTGCTGTGATGCATCAATATGACATTATAGCCTGTTGCGTCTCACATGCAGAAGCTCCACCCATCACCCGGACTTCCTAGGAATCGGAGGCTGAGACTGCGAAGCCTACGCTAGGGAAGCTCGGATGGTCTATCGACAACTGATAATATAGAAGGGCAGAATGACGCGGAGCGTGAGGAAGGAGATGGACGGTGCTGATCGGGACAACACTAATTCGCTTCCGGTGGATAAATTTATTGATTTCAGCGCTATGATTTACACCTCTGCCAAAAAAACGTGATTGTAATAAGGAAACGAATGGTGTTTACAGTGTGTTGCAAATGACTTTAGAGTCCCGTTTCCAAAAATTTGCCAATCTTTGTTTGTTCCTTTGTTTTGACGTGTGACTTCTATCACACTTGGTCAATTTTCACGCCGCTGGGAGCTGGCAATGATTCGCAATAGCTGGTGGCAATGGCACCTCTGATCACTTCTGAAATGCGCCAGAATATGGCTATCTGGTGCTACGGGCAACGGAAGACTGTGTCAGAAATATCAAAACTAGCTCAATGTTGTGAAGCAACTGTCTACAATGTCTTGCGAAATCACCGCGAGTATGGCCAACCATCAGCAATATCTCACATTTCCTTTTCGGTCTGATTCATATTATTGCTCTGAAAAAAGTCGCTAAGTAAAAAAAGGAAACCTCTGATATTACTGATTCTACTGATTTCACTTTTTACAAACTTGGTTCAAATCAATATTGTAGTATAAGACGCGAAAGTGAATTAAGTGCGGTAATACATTTTTTTTTGACAAATATGTTAGTATGCGATTGGTAACAATAAAAGATGAATATACTTCGCGCACGGGTCTGGAACAAACAGACACTCTCAGTTGTGCCGCGTGCGCGCAAAGGTAAACGTGTACTACTCGAAGTAAGTAAAGGTGAATATGTGAAACTGTGAGTACCTCACCTCAGCCGTGCATGCGAAGGCCAACATCTGAGGTGCGAACCGCTGAACCAGAGTCTTGTGTGGTGCGATTGGTTAGGTTGGGCTGTCCCTAGAGTGTTAACTCTAGGAGGGACAAAAGTGTGGAAGCCGCTCACCCATATAAGACCGATTAATGTGGCTGGTGTGGATGGCGGAGCTTTGAACGGAAGTTGAATTTCGCACGTTTAGGAATAAGCGTGTCGATGCAACCTTTTTGTTATTCACCAGAAGAATGCTTACTACTCGCGGTGTTACCCGCCTCTCACATCTCAGAAGTTGTTGCCTGCCATTCGCAGACTGTGAGTGTGCTGATCCTCCTTCAAGCTCAAGCCATGCTGATAGTAATACCCACCTCTCGGAAGTTGTTGCCCACCGTTTGCAGACTGTAAGTGTGCCGATTCTCCTTCGAGTTTAAGCCATGCTGATCACAGTCCTTTCCCACCAGTCGCAGGTCTGCAGCTTACCTCCCACTTCACCAGCGAGGCAACAGCGAAAACTTGGATCTGTCAGCATCACGGCGTTTTGTACCATTCAAGTTTTTACTGCCGCCACCTTCATATTGCTCTTCATCGTAGTATTACAGTTGAAGTTTTGTTCACTCGCAATTTCGACTGCTTTGTCTAACAGTATTCGCTCATTTTCTAAATCCTATTTTAATTGACTTTTTGTCGTGTTTCATTACTTCACTTATTGTACTGAATGATCACTTTTTCATCTTACTACCAGAGTGATAAGTGAAATTAAGACGAAAATAAGAGATCGACTGGTCTGAATGGGTGACTTCCCATAGGCAAAATAATGCGGATTATCATATACCGGACTTTGAAAAACATTTTCCAAGTTACGCAATCAGATATTCTGTACGAAAAACCAAACCATAGGCCAACGGAATATATTTTATATCAATATCAAGCATGGCAAAACAAGATAGAGACAGAAGTAATCGACGATGAAGAATCCGCACTCATTGTTGCAGCTACTGTACTGGTGGGAACTGAACTGACTCGACAAGAACGCATTGACAGATGGAGTGTATGCATTGCCAGCGCCGTCATAGTGTAAGTCAACCATGAGTATAGAACTTCAATTTCGGAGTGTAGTGTTAGTGAGAGAAAGGACCCAAACCAACGAATGCTCACTTTGTACTCCTCAAAAATCGACTCTCTTTATGCCAGACAAACTTGTACAACTCTGTACAGGCACCCAGTATGTATACGAGGGATCCGTGAAGTATCAAACGGCGCTGGAGCGGTGGTATCAAACGGTGGACAACAGAAGGTAAGATTATGTCAGCGGATGTGAGTGATCCTGAAAAGGCAAGTCTGAGTTTATTCCCGTTAGAATAATCTGTAGGGGGGGGGGTACCCCCCCCTACAGATTTAAGGTTTATTGAGGGGGGTAGACCCTTGATGAATTTCAAACGGTGACGAAATGTCACCCGGCATCGCGGCACACCTTCCTAATACGTGAAATTATATTCTATTCTACATTATTTTTGCCTACGGGAAGTCACCCAATAAGTCAGTGTTTGCTTATCCAGCGCTCCTACTTATTTGTGCTTATTAAGTCATTTAAGCACATCAAGTAAATGTGAGAATTTCCTGATGCACTGCACTCACCATTTTTGGCACTCCTATGAGACAACAGTCTGATATTGAGGCAGAGAGCAAGAAGGTGCGCATGTATGTTCAAGTTCTTCAATCTCATGCAGTGTTCAAGTGTTTTGCCCTCGCAACTGCTTGACAACCAACATCCACGCTGAGCGCCCGGATCGAGTTCATTTGAAAATGCTCACTTTCGGGGTAATCCATGCAGGAACGGATCTCATTTTGGTATTCCAAACACATGGTTGTGGTATATCTAACATGAATGTCATTGTCATACGTCCACTAAGTTCGCCTCTCACCCATACCAATTCTCTACCGATATGGCTATAGTCTCAGATGATCCCGCTTGGTGGCCGACCATCAATTCAAACCGCACTTTTAGCTATTTTATAGGTTCGTAGAGAGCAGTCAAATTTGATGCTGCCAATGTCTCAATCTAACCTCGACTGCGGTCTCGCAGTTGCCGCCTTCATGGGAGTAACATATGATTGGGGTGAGCATGATGATATCCAAGAACCACAGATTTCTTACAAGTACTTTTAGCACTTACATTTGGACAAGAGGTATGTCGATGCCTACGACCAGAGTAGCCATTTTACTGAGAATAGCTTTATAGGTGGAACTGATCTGGGTGAGTCATGTCTGGTGTCAGAGAAACACACATAACAATTCATTTGATTCCAGAGGCAACGCTGGTTTCTAATGACAGTCATGTATCTCAGCGTATGTACCTTATTTGTCACGGTTGCTATGTTGTGCTGACTTGAAAGTATTTTAGGTGCGCTACCTTGGAATTTTATCTGCTGTGTATGTTCAGAAGGCTACACAATCGGTGTTGTGCTAATTGTCTATCTCTCGTAATCAGCATGTACATGTTGGGTATGTCTCAGTACATTCGTTGTCTTTGCTTCTTCTGACCAATGGCATCCAGGGAGTGTTCCGACCATCTTGCTGTCAGATAAAGTAAGTCTTCTGCACATATCACTGCCATTCCCCTCCAATTAACCGTGGTGCCCTGTAGGAGTGGGTGTGGTCACAAGTCCCTGTAAGGCTGATGCATCAAGTCTGCTAGTTATAGGTGATAGGTAATGCATCAACTATGTACGTTCCCAAGCTTTGCGATGCATTATTGATGCATCAGAACATGCTAATTAGTAGATCTTTAATATGCCTATATATCCACGGTCTGTAGCACCTTCAGTCAATGATTTTTCTTTTTTGGTCCTCGGCAACCAAGAAACCTATGAAGATCTAATCTTCAGTTCGTCGAATCTCTGTTCGCATTGTGCCTTCCACTTCGGCTTCTATTTGGTACCATCCTCGTTCAAATCAAATCTCACTTGAAGCCGCTTGACCGACGACATATCTCAACACGGAATGTTGCAAATTAATTAAGCAGAATGTGTATATTCACAAGCAGGTTTTTGGGGAAACATACTATACGTAGCTACATACAAGGTATTCCTAGCATCAATAAACAATGGCAGGATAATAGGGTAAAATGTGTAACAAATACGAAAAATTTACCCTACAGTGCATACGGTAGCATACCTGTGTGGCATGAGCAGCAAGCGAGGGAGAGCAGCAAGTGGGGGCGGTGAGGGAGAGCAGCAAGCAGAGGCAGTGAGCAGAGGCAGCGAGGGAGAGCAGCAAGCGGAGGCAGCGAGGGAGAGCAGTGAGCGGAGGCAGCGAGGGAGACCTGCACAGCACAAGTAGCAACCGACTGAGGGTAGCAATACCAGTGAGCGAGATCAGCGAGCCAAAGCAGGGAGCGAGGGAGACCGGCAAAGGAGAACATGCATGGCGCAAGCAGTGAGCGAAAGCAGCGAGCGAGGGAGACCAGCAAGGAGGGAGACCAGCAAGGAGGGAGACCAGCAAGTATAAAGAACAAAATGTTTGTGGAACATCATTAGCAATTAACAGATAATAGAATATTGATCACGCACCTTATTGAACAGCTCGTTAATGTATACCTCGACTCCTACCAAGTCCCACTATTAATGAACATAGTAGCTGCATGAAGTCAGAAGAGTGTACTAGTAGCTATATTAGTGTGAAAAACACACCTAGAAAATGTTGAACATGCAAGTTGAACCAAAATGCGGAACTTCAGACCAAACTCGAAATGACTTTGGTCGGACCATAACAGTCGGACATCACTGATATTATATATGCGAAAGGCCAGTACACTTGGAGTTCACTGCAATTGAATCAGTATGTAGGTTAATTATTGTATGTTAGATAAAATTCACATACGTGTGCTAGAATTTTGGAGTGATCATCGAGATGGTTCAAGTTGAGATTCAGGTAATACCTCCAATGGCCGATTCATCCAAATTGAACTCAAACCTGGTAGGACCGAACCCAAATTATGTATGTCACTACTACTAGAGGCTCAATGTTGCTCTAAAATGTAATGCCGACCAAACTTGAAAGTCATTGATAATATTACAAGCATTGAATTGGGCTAGATTATACTATATGATACTAGATCTGATGTTTTATGTTCGAGTTATGGTCCTACCATGAGTAGGACCATAACTCGAACATAAAACATCGAACGACACAAACTGTTTGATTCTTCTTCCTGCCAGTCTCGTCCTGAGTCCTAGACCCTCTAGCAGCGCATGCACCTCGTCTCTGTGTCCATAACAATGGTCCAAACGGAAAACCTTGGTGGAATGGCAGAGTTGGGGACTTATCATTGATAGAACCTGCCCTATTACTAATCTGAAAGGACAGCAAGAGACCTACTAAAATGGATACTGAGTGACTGGGCACCAAAGGATTTGAGTAGGAACGGCAAGAGGCCTACCAAACTGAATATTGAGTAACCGGACGCCGAAGATTAGAGTAGGTAAGCAAGGTACCACCAGGAACAAGGTACTACTGGGAGCAAGGTACTACCGGAAGCAAGGGAGCAAGGTATATATAGGTACAACACACTAAATATGGATGGATGAGTGCTCAGTATGGACGGTGCAGCCCAAATATGTACTGGTTGGATGATGCATAACTGTCAGATCCCTGATGCATTAATGATGCATCACACAATGAGCAAGCTTGATGCATCACAAAACTAGGCTACTTAGCCTGTTTTGATGCATTAAAATGACAGCATTGCCTGGTGTGGTTCCTTGTTAACTTATTGGTTCACTAATGACTGCCGTGCTATGCTGCCACAGATGTGAGTCTGTTCGGAGTGTGCGCTACCCGAAGCTGGTCACTCACTGGATTCGTCAGGCTTAATTTCGTACATGGTATGGGATTGGACAATTGATGTGGCATCTATAATGCTGTGGGGTAAGCTTGTCACTTGCGAGACCTCAGTGATATTGACTTGACTGAAACATGCTGCAAGTCATCATAATCACTCGGTTGTATGCCATGTATCAGCGATCTAGAAAAATCCTGATATTCCTCATTGTCACCTTCCTGGCTGTCAACATTTTTGACAAAGTGGTCACCGTAATGATAACGATGCAAGTTTCAGGAGGTGAGCTCAACTGTGGATGAAAATAAATGTGCATGGGGCTCATTGATGAATACCAGAGGAGTTCATTCTCTCCGGCACTTATCAGTGCGAGGTTGACTATCCAGAAAACATCCTACTTCTTATGTCTGCTAGTTGGATACTCAGCACCGCGTGGGAGGTCCTCACACTATGTCTCGCAATCTGGATTGCGGTCAAACACTTCCGTGAAATGCGACAACATTCAGAAGTAGGAATTTTCGAGGACTGTTTCATAGTGTTGATGAAAACTCACATGATTTACTTTGCGAGGTAAGCTCATGCTGTGATTATTGTTCCTTTTTACCACTGAAGTGTCGGACATGGTAGCTTTGTTGCTGTTTCTTGCTTCGAGCTCATTGGTGATTTCACTCCAGCATTATTAACGGTATGTCAATCTTTCACTTGCCTATGCACGCTACCACAATTTGTCGTTTCTATAGGCCAATTCCCTGGGCACTCAGATTGTCTTTGGGTTTATTCAGATCTTGGGGGTCGTGCAGACGTTTGTGTTGGGACCGCACCTGATCCTTGGTGTTCGAGAATATCACGCTAAGCTCGTTGCCGATGCCGACACAGCGACTGGTATGACCTCGATCGCTTTTCAGGAGCGTGTGCATATATCGACTGGCAGTGGTGTGTGATGGTTGGTGAAGTTACTGGCTATCTTGTACTCTAAAAAAGCAGGGGATTTTACTTTTATTCATTCCCACTTTCGTGATGGTGTTTATTTGGTATTCTGAAGTAGATTTCAAGGAGACATACAAAGTTTTTGTCGTGGTATTCAGTTAGTAATTTGCTATGCATGCTAACAATATTTAACTCAATATCCTAGTTATTTTCTCTGGCGCTAGCTGCCCACCCACACTTGCACCAACCATTGGTCCTCGAATGGGTGCACGAGAGCCAAGTTGAGTGACAGTGCACCGCTTCAGCTTCTCGGCAATCTGTCCTTGAGTCATCTTCTTGCTTCATTAACGTCCCACCCTTGTCCTCTCACCTGACTCATGCCAAATGGCTTACAGAAGATTAGCTGTGTTTAGGATTGTTACTGAAATTTGAAACACTGCTGAGGGGATACATGCGTTCTATTAAGCAAGAGAAGCCACGTGCTGCACAGCCGCTGGACGAAGTAACCCTACTCTCGGCCCTACCTCGTTTCGGGGTAGAATTCCAATCTTCGACTTACAATCTTCAGCCTCAACATTCACCTATTCAGTCCTCTGCAACCACTCCAATCACTCTCAAAGTTTACCTATAGCACCCACTACCCTGGTGGCTTGTTCGTGCTAGTCATACTCCGGCTGATTGTTCTGCTTGGACCGCCTGTCAATATTGTATCACTTCTGCATACCTGAATTTTTCTTCACGGTAATAGCCCCTCCCATGCACATATGTATTCTTACAATGTCCAATACAGCATAGTTCAAAAATCATGCACACGGAACATTCCCTTCTCCGATGCTCTCAATTCCCCCAGAGCACCATACACCACAACCTGGAACACTCTCGGACGCACATTCCAAGTTCAATATCCTCAATCAAAGCCTCAACACCGATGTCATTTTGAAGACATCTTGGTCACATCCACGTAAATGTTTGCCAAGTTGTGCTACGTCCCAGAGGTGATCTCTGCCACCAGCCAGCTACATCGAGAGATTCACCTCTCACTGTCTCGAACTGCCATCACGTCCACAACCCGACATCAAGCAGCTGATGCTCGACTCCTGCATTATCGCTGATGTTGACGCCTGAATGTCCGTTCCTGGGTGCGTTGCTGTCACCATTTTGAACCATGTCGGCTATTTATGTTGGGTGCGCGATTTCCAGACGTTCAAGTGAGCCCCCTGGATTGCTTCGAACTCCCCTGACTCCACAGAGGCGCTGTGTCTCAGTCAAAATCACAATGCTTGAAAGGGTACGTGAATTTCCTGGTAGTGTTTCAGCAACGATCCTAAACATATTTATATTTGTATCCGTATTTCCACCTCGCCGAACGAAAGTGAAAGGCAAGCTCGTCCACAAGCATTAACCAGCTTCAACTTCAAGACTCATTAAGTATCCCTCAAGTCATCAAGCTACACATGGAACGTGCTTCGCGCACCTTGTAATCACCTTGAATAGATCATCATCTGCAAGCCAGTCGATGTGATTCAGGCGAGAAAGCAAAGGTGGGACATTGAATGAGGCGAGCAATGAATTGAGGATGGATTGCTGAGTAACTGAAGCAGTGCGGTGTGAGTCGACTTTTCTTCCACGCGCTGCCCAAGCAATCATGTGAATGATTGTCATCGCACAGAGAAAAGAAAGACAAGTGGTTGATGCAAATGCGGGTGGGCAGCTAGTACCAGGTCGCTGTCGCACGGTTGTCCGATGTGAAACATGGCGCGTTATAACGAGGTCGTAGTTTGCATGATCTTTTTCCTTCTCGACCCTCCTTTCTTGGAGACTCCGTTATTAAGAGCACGCGCTTCTCAATTGTGCCGTGTTCCCATTGACTCAATATTCCTCAGTGTTCGTCAATGTTATCGTGTATCACGGTCATCGACACATCTTCATCGACAACGAAGACCGGGGACTGGCTTTGGTCGAGTACGTAGACGGGGAGGAGATATACTAGTGGCGGGTGCCTGTCCGAGAGTGATTGAAGTTGTAAGCTGCTGTCCATATGGAATACTGCTAGTCCACGGAAATTAGAATTTGCGGCGAGCCGACCATGATTGCAGAGAGTGTGGTGAGGTAGTCGGTCATAGTGCCCAAATCCAACTAATGGAAGATCATGTACGCGGGTGTTCATGTGAGTTGAAAGGATGCGGACAAGCGGCCGCCTGAAAGAGCTAAAGTGAACCTGGGGCATCATCTTGGGAGGTTTTGCGAGATCCGAAATTCAAATGCTTATTGATAGCTGGACAGGCTGTCGCTCCATAACGATGACATGGATCTTGCTGAGCTGGACTCGATCGCACGCATGCGGGAAGTGGGATGAGCCCATGAGCATTTTATTGCTGATAATACTTGGAACAAGATAACAAGATGCCGAGACGCAGTAGAAGGAGCTGAACAACAAGCAGGAGGTTATAAAGGAGAGGGGAAGTGAAATACTACCAACAGCAGAGTAATGACACCCATGAATGATGCTAACTCGCGGGGAAGGACCTCTGGTGATTCATACCAGAGTCCGGTATAGAAATTGATGAGGAGGAGTGCACAAGCGAGCCAACAATGTACATATGTAATGCACTGTTGCAAAAAAAACCCAGGCAATTTGCCTTCGGAGGAGAGAGTCTGCATCAATATTACGTAAACATTACCATAACAAGAAAAGAATTTAAAATTGCGTACAAGCAAACCACCAGGCCCCAAATGGAAAAGACGTTCGAGTTTATACTGGTTAAGCAAGCCGGTGATAAAACCTATATGAATTGCGTTAAAAAAACGGGTATACAAGCATATAGGCACGTACAATAAGCAGCGAGATATAACCCAACTACACTAGCTGGGAGTGCATCAGTCCAAAGTGCCACAGATGGAGGCCATTTTGCAGTCATTAGTGCAAAAATGGCTGCCATAATTGTACCACCGCTAGCCATATACACCAACCGTGTCCGAAGATGTTTCCCCAGTTTCTCGAACGTGGGTCCGTCGGTCCGGGCCGCGTCGAGTTCGTTCCACGACGTGCCTACCACATATAGGCAAACTGGCACAGCCACATATCAGAGATGAGTATTGCATAATATTTCACGTGCTTACCATTGGTGATGGGATCGATGAGACATATGGTGCTACGATGGAATTCGGTTTCTGTCGACATGTCTCTTTGAGATTCAGATGGGAAAGGAGCACTCGTTAAAAAATCAATTGTTTTCACATTTCTTATATACCAGCAGGCATACTTTATCAACATATGACTAATCTTAATTAATAGAACACGATCTACAGTTCTCGATCGAGCTTCTTCCTTAGTATCTCCGCACATCGTATCGCCGAGAATTCAGGACCACGCGTATGATGAAAGTTAGCATCTGGTTCTATTGTGATCATATCGTACGAGACCGGTTCAAGCTCTAGCTGTGCCTCTCTGGCGGCGAGAGAGAATATTGCAATCGTGTCACCCTTTGAATGAGGGTCATTTCTGTTCGACGTGTAGATGAATGTTTCAAGGAAGGATGCGTTGGGTTCGAGTAGCAGAATTTCCGCTGCCAACATGGTATCCGGTATCGGTAATGCAGAAAGTGTGAACAGAGGTAAGACGAGTAGGGGGCACCGGACGCGGCGGGAAGGTATGTACAGCAAGCTTTGAGGTGAGTTCCAGTAGCGTGTAAAGGGTATTTCCTGTTATGACAATCAACAAGGTTTTGAGAGTAGAGGTTAGTGACACACCTCGAGCTGCGATATGTCGTGGGCCACCGCCTGCTTCAAAGTCTATGTGATCGCGAATGGACCACTTGCCATCATTCCGTTTGGTGAGTCTCCAGACCTTGTCTGTACCTAAATCCGGGACAAGGAGCTCTTTCTCCGTTTGGTTCAGTGGATTGAGATGGGGGGTGGGATGAAGACTGACGAGTTTTGTTCCGACCTACATACTCGAACGGCATCGAAAGCGTCCATGGGTGTGGTGAGAGTATGTAAGGGGCGGATGTTGATATGAGGCGTAGCATGAACGTGCAGCATTCCATGTTAGGCGGTGGCGGAATTGATTGGCATGGCCGTTCAAAACATCGAGCGGAGTTTAAACACCGTTCGGAGGTGCTTCTATCCAGGCCATTTTCCTGCGAGCGGCTATATTGGTGATGAAGACCTGGAGAAGCAGCGCTTCTAGAGTCACTAATGAAAACATACCTCTGAATTAGCGTCATCAAACGTTGAAACGTTGATGTATCACACTCCTGTATTCAAGGCGATAGCACGTCAAGAGAAGGCGGGTGTTCACTCAAGTCGTTGACCCCAATACATTCCTTCGTGTCCGAATTGAGTTTGCTATTTGCCATCATGGCAAGAAGGTTGCTGGACTTCTTGCCATGATGGCGAATACCGAACACAGTTGACCCAGGTACTGGACTTCCTTCAAGTTCCTTGCATCTGCCATGTTGCAGCGACCATCATTAATATTACTTGGACGAGATACTCCCCACTTTCTCCATGCCAGATGATGATTCACCACCGCTTGCTATCAATTACCCATCTCGTGATACCGCTAATGCCCGCACTTTATGGCGATTCCCTTCCATCTTCTTCAATATATGTAAGTAATGCCTGTCTTCAAGCTGATCACCGGCTCGTACGCCACCCCCCTAAAGCATTATGGTCATCACGACTACCGCTCCGTCGAAAACCAGGAATAAAACATCAGGATCTTTCCGGGTTGTTGACAGATGGCATGTGTACATCAGAAACTTGCATCGCTTCACCCGAATAAAGACGGAGTTTGCAAGAGTTTGATCTTTTACGCAGTAGACGCTACACTCATCTCCACGCAGAAGCTCAGAAGCTGCACATGCGAGCGCCAACCAGACCTTATAGTGCCTTTTACGATCTTCCGCATCCTGGCCCGCCCTTTGAGTTGTAGTCATCGAGCTTTACATACACTGAAAAGTTAATCTAGAGGTAAGTACTTTGGGAAAATAAAACTGCTTGATTGAATTGGAAGGAGTAAGAAAAGTCAAAGGGACAGGCAATCTAATGGGGTAGACATAGAGACAGGGTACAAACGTGATAACTAGTACTCTACTTCAAGATGTAATCAACATAGAGGAAAAGTTGAGAAATACCATAAGAAAGGTATCCATCAAGAAGACGACCTCTTCTACATGATCTCCTCCAGCTTATACCTTCCTTGGGTGTGGAATTTGAAATACCCATTGAAAAATGCGACATAGGCGTCATATGCCTCAGGACGCGGTCTCAGGAATTCGAGGATACTGTGATGTGCTTGCACAGTTTTCTCGACCAGTTCCCGGAGAGCGGACTGTTTGGTAAGACCACGAGAGGCCGCTACGAGCGACAGGTAGTTTGCGGAGTCACCTTGGATCTCCTCTTTGTAGTATGACAATATATCACTGAATTGTGGCAGGTTAGAAATGTTAACAGAAAATCATCGATTTAATAATCACTTTGTGTGGTTTATGACTATGACCAGATCGAGCATGCATTGAACGTATTCCTGAAGCGGGAGTGTAGAAGGGAAAATGCAGTATGCGTACGCATACGGTATGCCTGATAGCATCCTAGAATAATCGGGGTATGAGGGAGCCTGCGGCGAGATCTATTTACACAAAGGGTTAAAGATCGAAGTTGGCTTTATTGGGGAAATACCATACCCGCATATCTTTGGTCTCATGGTCAAGTAAAAGGGAAGACACATAGTTGAGCCCAGACGTCACGATAAAATTTGACACCGGTGCAGGATAATGGCAAGCGACCTCCCGTATGATTCCATCGAGCGCATGCATAACTGGATGCTCGTGCGGCTGACAATTCGCGAACCGCTCGTTGAAACGGTACACATGCACTAGATCTGTTCCACTGGTCATTGTGTCGTCCATGCAGGTGCATACGACGGTGAAGAGGCAGATCCACATCTTGGTTGGACGGTCCGTGAGGTGGCCGTAAGCGTTAGACGTTATAGCCACGCCAACAGACATGTATGGGAGGATGGCGTCCATCGGATGGCCTCGTTTGGTGGCCTCCTGGCAGCATTCGGAGTACCACGTCTCGTCAAGCGGGACATTCTTATATTGCAATCCACAACGCTGAAGAAATCCGGTGATGGACTGGCGGATGCTTCCTAGAACCTATATTCAACATCAAAATAGGGACATGGAAGGGTATTAAAACACAAGCACGTACTTTGCTATCGAGGGTGGATCACCTCAGGCATTACTTTTCGGAACCAATAATGGTCTTTCAGACCCGGTTTCTATGTTGTGGGAAAGTAGTCTGTGAGACCCACCCTCCCGCCATCTATTAATAACACATCCTCCTAGCGTGCACCGCGCACCTCCAGGAAACCCTCGCGCACCTCCAGAAAACCCTCGCACCCTCCAGAAAACCTTCCCGATCCTCCCAGAGAACCTCTCGTACCCCTCCAGAAAACCCTCCTACCTCTCCCGTGGCTCCAATGCACCGAGCTTGGGAGCCTTACTCCTCCCCGTTTCGCACTGTAAGTTTTTCTCTTCTTTCCCTCACCATGTCTTCCTCGACACCTCGTCACACTCGGAAAGCTCAACTTGCATCGTTTGACCTAGGCTCTCACTTTGAGGAAAGATGAGGACGCGCAAATGAAGATGTGCGTCCAGAGAACGTGTTTGGCTCGTTTAGTAAGCATTTGTTTGAGCCAGCTGGTTGTTCGCAAGCTCACGTCTGGCTCAAATGGCACTCTATTAATAATACATCCTCCTAGCATGCACTGCGCACCTCCAGGAAACCTTCACGTGCATCCAGGAAACCCTCGCGTGCCTCCAGGAAACCCTCACGTGCCTCCAGAAAACCCTCCCAATCCTCCATAAAACCTCTCGTACCCCTCCAGAAAACCCTCCTGCCTCTCCCGTGGCTCCAATGCACCGAGCTTGGGAGCCTTACTCCTCCCCGTTTCGCACTGTAAGTTTTTCTCTTCTTTCCCTCACCATGTCTTCCTCGACGCCTCGTCGCACTCGCAAAGCTCAACTTGCATCTTCTGGCCTAGGCTCTCACTTTGTAAGCCCAAGGAAAGCTCGAGACAAACGGAAAACCCAAACATATGTTGAGCTGCCTGGTGCAGAGATGAAGCGCCGCCGACTTTTAGATGCAATGGAGCGACTTATGAAGTCGCAACATGAGGAACCACACCTGCAGCCATATGTTGAAGCTGCACCACCTGATACTGTGACTACGGAACACATGGATGCTGACAATCTTGTCGAATTCCACTCCGAAGACGTGGATGAACAACCATCTCTGGAGATCTCAATAACGTCTGTCAAACGGCGGATCATACCAGACCAACCCACTAATTCACTGTACAAAAACTGGATTGCACTCATACCAACCCTTGTTGATCCGGTACTCTGGTACTTTGGACGAACACAGGGCAAAGCACTGGAAACTATACATCCAGTCATATCTGCATGCGGGGAGCCTTCGTGTACACCGAAACGGACAACAATGATGTGTTTATTTTTCGATCGTCAGCCCATATCTTGCAGTGTTCAAATTTTTGCTGACATTTATTTAGGCTTTACATCTATAGATGTACTAAGTTGTACCTGCTCGACTCTCCAGCAGGTCCTCGTCCACCATGGTCTATTCCCAACCGCGCCTTCACAGCCTCGGATGGCTGTGTCTGTTGACTTGCTTTCATTCTACCGCGCGTTGTTTGAGCGCTCATGTGACGCGATTAACGCACTCGCATCAGCGCTCAAAAATCATTATTCCCGGCGGGGTTACCAGATGACTGATGCCCAGGTAACAATCAGTTACATACTTATATCACTACTGATTCATTAGTGTTTCAGGGCGAAGTTATACAGGACCCCTTCCGCCGAGGCCTCGGCTATGCCGTCCAATGGTATGACATCCTGCAAGTTGAAGTTGAGCGCCAAGTCGAGATGGTCGTTCAACAACATCGTGATCATATAGCAAAGTTTCAAGTGTCCTCTCGAGTCCCAAATTCGCCTTCGCTCACTCAATGCGCACCCCTTCTAGTGCAACGGTGTCCTGCTTGCTTTGCAGGTATACTCCATGGTAGATCCACAGATGAAGGAGGTGACATCCACGTTGCAATGGACGGTAATTTCCATCACCGTCATCGACGTGCTGCTGGAGACTGTCCAAATTTCTATGACCCTACCTATTTTCTGCCCAAAAGCTTTGTTGACGCAATTGGGCACCATATCGACACTCAACATAAGCGACCCGTGAAGTCTTACGTGCCCCTCATCCCCAACGAAGCTGTTGACCAATGCGAGAATGCTTACGAGGCTGCTGATGGCAAAAAACAGAAGGCCGCTATGGATAGCTTTGACGACACTGGAATCATGGCCCTTATCTGTCGTCATGACATCCCATTATTTTTTGCCAATATAGATTCACCTGGAGAACAGCAGAAGTATTCAGTAGCTTTACTTCACCACTTCTTTTCATTTCTTCCGCCTGAAGCTACTGTCGTAGCTCTTTACGATATCGGCTGTGTTTTGGCACGAACACTCTCCAAGGTACGTTATGATCCTGGCCGGAACTACTTGCTTACACTATTTACAGTATGACATTCTTCCCATAAGTATCACCTCACGCCTTCGATTTGCAACCACTGCAATGCACGCATATGGGCACGAGTGGGCTTGCCAGCTCGTATATAATCCACGAATATGTGTGGGTCTTGGCTTATCCGATGGCGAAGGGACCGAACGCCTTTGGTCTCGCTTAGTTCGATTGATAGGTGTTGAGCGCACTTCTAGTGTATGTACTCTATTATTTTCATTATGAACTAATTCATTTAAAACACTGCTTAGCGCCAACGCCGTTTATGGCTAATCGATCGGCAAGCAGTAGCTATAGCTTCAGAGATGCGAATTGACCTTGGCGACTGGATCAAACGACGCCTCAGACGGGGCATCAAGGAACAAGGTTCGGCAGCCCAAGACGCGCTAGATCGATGTGGGGTTCCCATCGAAGAATTGCAGTCCGAGTGGTTGCAGCAAAGGCATTCTCAGTTATCTATCCGTGCTCATAGGTTTTATACAATTTTAATGGCGTGACTATTACCCAATGATATCGCAAGATGCACCCGCCCGCCTCAAGAAGGAGTTGGACACTGTCCTAGCTCTCCAGGCAGATCTGGACACCTCAGACAAAGCATTGCAAACCGCCAGGACGATGTTGGAGAAAGATATGGCTTCAGATGATACTCTAGAGGCTCTCGAAAGTCTAGAGAGGGGACACGATCGCCTGATGAACAAGGTCGAGGCCCTTTACTCTTCGTTGAACGTTCATGACAGGTTCCCTGAGCTTCATGGCATCAATCTCGAATTTGTTCGCATCCTTCTATTGGCACGCGATCTCAAAATGAACGTTCGTAAACGTGCGATTGCAAGTTTCTTTGAGTGGGATAAACTTGATCGAGCAGTAGGTGGCGTCCAGCAAGCGTTAGGTAAGTTCATGCTCTTTTGTTAGTCAATGATTTATCAGATTCTTTCAGGCACCAAGCTGCATCAACAGACACGCAAAGCAATTTCAAAGCGTCAGCCTGCACTAATGACCGCTATCAGGAGATTCAACTCCTACTGCGAGCGGCTTGATTCATTGTATGACACATCCTGGGGGATTCCACTGCCCGCACCCCTTCCCACCAAACTTGCGGAACTACGTTCTGACCCAGGACTGATGGAGGATGTATGGATTACGCCATCTCTTGGAGAGGTTCCGCGATGGTTAGACGACACATCCATAAGAGATGGTATTCGTGCACTGCTCAAGCGTGACCGGTGTCGAGAGGAGCAGGTTCGGCTGGGCGTTGAGGCCGATAACTTGTGCCGCTTCTTTGGAAATGAGTTGGCGGCGCTTGAACTTGCCCTTCGGTCGCTGAAGAGTGAGTTAATTTTCTTCTCAACTTCCATTTCTCACCCATCATTAGGTGAGCCTTTCGCAGTTCCATTGCAGCAACGGCATGCCAATTTTATCCGCCTTCAAACACGATGGTCAAATTGCTTAGCTTCTTCAGTACGGTTCACTAACGAAGTCAGCAAGGCAGTGGCCATTGCGACCACCCTCTCAGGAGGCTCGCCAAACCTGATGTTTCACTGGATTAATGCCAACACGCTGGTAGTGCCTGATTCTGAGGGTGGCGATGAACTCCCTATCATTGATCCTGACCATTGCCCCCAAGTCGATTCTGAAAAAGCAGCACTTGCCGATGTCCTGGAGGGTGAGATGGGGGCATTGGAGTTAGATGACGATGACTCAACAAATTATGGGCGCGAAGTTAATGCCGTGATTTGCTGGAACCTTCCTGATGTACGTTTATCTTTATTGTTAGGAATTGACACTGACATGTCATAGAATCTCCTTGTGGATGACTTCTGCATTCCATCGCAAGAGCCAGACGTCCTTGACCCTGCTAAAAATTTTGCACGAATACGACCTTCGCACGATGGAATCCCTCGTCTACTGTTTGAGCCGAAAGACATTGGTATACTCAGTTCTCCTACTGCACGCCTCAACGATATATGCATCAACAATTGCGCCATTCTCTTGTGGTGCTCTCAGCTGAACACTTCTGCTACACAATGCGCGATGCTCTCCACTCATGATCTTCCCCGCATTCGTTATAATGCCCCAGACGATATCATCTGGCGCCACACATCGTGGATTCGTTATTGGGAAAAAGACATCTGGGTTCTTCCAATTCATCGTCCGTCAGGCATTGGACACTGGGTGGTGTGCATCATCCAGTTGTCGACCAAAGAACTTTACCTTTTTGATAGCATGGGTGATAGGACGCCTTGGCAAAGTGACGTCAAAGTGAGTTTAATTTTAAAGTGTCCTTTTCATCTGATTGATTGGCACCTGATATGAAAGCATATAATAAGACTAATTGCTCGGTTCATTGCAATTGCGCGTCAACACGGCCATCATGTTCATATTGATCTTGAAGGGTGGGTGGCTCGACCATTGAATGTGAGTTGCATGCTTGGCTTTCTTAACTAGTCTGACACTATGTATTATTTAGATCAAACGTCTTCAGAGTAATGACTTTGATTGTGGCCTATGGGTATTGGCTGCAATATTCGCCGTTGTACGCGGCAGCCACATAACAGGCCTACATGAGCGGGACATGGACAATCTGCGACGCTATATGCGGACTATGGTTCTTGCATTACCAGCTCTCTCGAGTTACAGTAGTACAAGGTCTACATATATGGATTCTTCCCAGTAATCAGTATATTGTCCTCCCTCTGACAATTCAATATCCTTCGCGCTACCCATTGGCGATAGCATTCAGCCATGACCTTGTGTCTTGTGCATGCCTGCAAATTTCTGACACGAGCATGAAGCTCATCCCAACCTGTAACTAACCGCTGACGCACTTCTCGGATCTCCTTCAGAATCTTGGAGATTTCACCCATGCTATACATGGCTGTATGGTGGGTATGTGATTCCCTTTCTGCGAGCAAGTGACGGCCATGCATCACATCCAAGAGGTTTTGCGTGAAACGGTCTTCCTCTGGTGAGTCAGGTGGAGCTGGAGAGTCGTAAGGAGGGGCTTTGTCCCACTGCAAGAGATCGGATTGATCAATCAAGTCGGATCCGGCGAGAGATTGATGAAAAAGATAGGAATCGGGAAGGGAGAAGGTTGAACATCGGATTAGTGAAGATGTTCGAGGATCGTGCGGCAGATCCCCAGATATGATATGAGGCCCACGTCGACCATGACGTTTGGCATATGCACGAGAATTCTGACCTTGTCGAACAATTTTACCTCTGTAAAACATATGATTAACAAAAACAAATGATTGCAAAATACTGACTGTTCTGACCGAGCATATGATGCTTTGTGTCGCCGTGCAGCTGCCGATTTCTCTTCAAATGTGAAGTACTTAGCTTTGCGACCCATAGAGACCAGGCAAGTGGGCAAATGGTCAAAACTGTGTGAAGACCAAACTTGATCTTAAGTTCATATTGCGATGTTATCCTGTTACCCATCAGAACGCAATACAGCCATCAAACACAAAGTTCTGGCCTTTATTTTTGTATTAGCATGATCGGGCGTACCGTGGAAGTCGACGACACCAGTCCAGACAGCTTGGCTGGCAGTCAATCCCTGTCCATTTGTCTTTTAAATTCAGTGCGATTTGTATTTTCAATCTCATTGGCTCACCAATCACTCCCGGTGACTCGGAGAAAGTCCTGCCATACTAGTTAGTATATTTCATATTATGTAAACAGTTGTCACAGTATGACAAATGTCGTAACAGCATGAAAGTTCAACCAACCAATGCTGCTGTACCATCCTCACTATATCATCCCACGATTTTTGCATCTGCTGCAACCTTTTGTGCATGTAGTTCCACCATACTCGCTTAGTAACTAGTAACTACCTTTGGTGTGCTGGGTGGCGAACGGTGTTGAAAGGTGGAGCTCCAATGTGTCCTCTTTAGTCGTGTTGCTTCATGCAGACATTTTCTAACCTCGTTTCCGCAGTGAATCCCATTATCACCCCACAGGAGCCTCAAAAAAGCCTCCCAATAGCCTCAAGAAGGCCTCCCAGTAGCCTCTATGAACCCAGGCGAAACACTTAACCCTCTTGGGCCTACTAACCCGCGCTCATTTACCACTTTTGGTAAGTCATAGCTTTTCGGCGCTACCCAAATTGAAGGAGGCTTCTCCAAACTTAGCATTTCAAAAATTTCCATGGCCTCTTTTCACGTTATCGATCAACTGTACCTACTATTGCACCTTGTCTGTATCCTGTTGCAGAATGACCGCAACCATATCCAAGTCCTCGCAATCTGTTGACGTTGCCACGCAGACAGACGCGCACTCCTTTACTATCACTCGCCTCGTAAGTTCTTAGTCAGTTTCATATGTGGATTCTACTGATTGCTTCTAGCTTGTGGACGCGGCTGTGATGACAGAGGACCCAAAAGTTAGTAGTCTCCAAGTCGATGCCGGATGGAAGACCCTCGATGGCATTCCCTGTATCACGGGTGGCCTAACGGCGCTTGTTGGTAAGGTTTGTTGCATCCTTTTTTCACTGATCTTGACTTTATTTCAGCATCTATCGGTGGCACCCTGCGTGGGCGTACCCAAACCGAATTCCCTTGGAAAACCCTGCCCAAGGAGCTAGCTCGGCTCGGATGTTGCCTCGTCAACTACCCTAACGAGACTTTGATGCCCGGCGAGACTCGACCTACGCTCTCTCGGAGCAAAGGCGTCCATGATCTGACCCTTCCTCATCGTATCAATCTTGTCAATGCGCTCAAGATGGGCACCCTCACCATTCGAGTTGTGACGAATGATGCTGCTCGCACACGCCTTACGATGTCTACGGACCCAGTTATTATTGGAGAAGCACCCTCACATCGATCGATCTACTCCCGTGGGCGACGTGTGTTTGCTAATGGTGACATTGACTGCAAGGGTCCTCGCCGTCTTGCCTCTCCCCCTTCTACACCTCCCACTTCTACACCACCCACTCGTCCTTCTACACCTCCCGCCCGTCCTTCTACACCTCCCACCCGTCCTTCTACACCTCCCGCCCGTCCTTCTACACGTGCCGCTCGTCCTTCTACATGTGCCGCTCGTCCTTCTACATGTGCTGCTCGTCCTGCTACATCCCCTACTCGTCGTCATGTTCAGGTCTTTGTAGAGATATTACGCCCGCCACCCCGGCCAGCTTCTAGGGCAGTCTCCAAAGTAATACCACCATCCACCACTCACACCATATCACGCTTGCCACCCTGTCCAGCTTCTAGAGCGGCCTCCAAAGCAATAACACCATCCATCGCTCACACCACGGATCTTATTCCTCCAATCACTGCCGTCGAGTGGTCTGCATCTTCTTCTGAATATGTTGATGATGAGACTCTAGATGAGGAGTCAGATGCTAGTGAGAGCGATCATCGGCCTGCCAAGCGTCTCAGACGGTATAACAGCAAATAATTGAATATTAATGTTTTCAAATGATGTAGATAGCATGTTAGTACAACAAATCTTTTCGAATTCGTATTTTAATTTCTGACGTGGCAACAGAAGTAGACTCACAGTTTCAACAATGTTATTTTTAGTCACAAGATGATATTCATTTCGCGGCCTTTCTGTAGCCTCTTGGACCTCCACTCGGCATATTTGATATCTCGCTGCTTCTACATACAACCATCCTGAGCGCTTATCTGTGCTTGATCGCTGATGCCTGTGCAGTTCCCGGTGTCTTGGGTCGCACTTATTATTAGTTGTTATCGCTCCAGGTGTTAACATTCGAAATTCAGGATTCAGGAATCTCGTACTCGAGTCGTGATCATCATGATGGGATCCTGCAAATATAGGAGTGCCTGCCGGTAAGTTTCCTGCCTCATCACTCCTTAACTTACTCACAGAATCCCACTAATTTCACTGGTTCTGAACGACATGATTGAACTCATTGTTCGATATTATGTATATTCGCATCATCCTTATGCTCAACATTATCTGTATTTGCTTTGTTCTGAACCCTCTCGTTAGCCTCTCGCGCCTCCTTAGACCCTCACTCACTCTCATGAACTTGTCTGTCTTGGTTGGGTATCTGCCGGTAAGTCTCCTGCTTTCACTTCTTAACGTACTCACAGAATAACACTAGCTTTACTGGTTCTGAACAACACGATCGAACTCATTTCAATGGAACCGCCAGCTCGAATATTTGATTGCAAAGTGAGTCATTTGGCATTATGTATAATGTTATCCTCATTCACTTCATTCTGAACCCTCTTGTTAGCCTGTCGAACTCCTGAGAGCCTCGCTAGAGCCTCACTAGAGCCTCACTCGCACCCTCATGAACTTGTCGGCCTTGGTTACCTATCCGAACAAATTTCAATGTCTTACGTTTGTTTAATTCTGTGCTATTATACCATTCTAACTTGTTTAGTCCGCATCAGCTCAAATCAGCCTCATAAGTATCAGGGCGCTGCTGGTTTTTTTTCGTGCCCCTTCTGATTTCCTATCTGATTTACTCTGTGATATCTTGCGCAAACTGCCCAACAGACAGTCTACAAAAAATTGTGCTCTACTGCATATTGTACAAGTAGGCGTGCTCTCATATATTTCTTTTATCATTGACTACATACTGTAGACATGACCCAAAACATCCCCGATGACCTGTCGTCTCCTCACCCGAGCTACATGGGTCTATCCCCCGATACCTTCGATTACATGCAAGAGCAGTTTGGCGGCGGCCGTCGATGTGCAACGCCCCCTGTTGAGCTGACTCCCTCGCGGCTCAGGAGTAAGCTCAAGGCCACAGCGCGGGACGTCGGCCTTGTCAAAGGTGCATCTACCCGCCGCCAGGCCTATCAAAACCACACTGTGGGAAGTCAAGATCCCATATCTGCGCACCCTGGTGCACCAGACTTACCTCATGTGGTGCCAGGTGGTACTTCAACAAGCGAAACGTCATCGCCAATGGTCCACGCGGCTAGTAGTCGCCATGCCTCACCATTTCCTGCCCCACAGGTTCCTGCACAGCTCCAGGATGTTTTTTTTGGTTCCATGGACCAGCAACGCGCGTGGATAGACTCTAATTCTGACACCTTTAGCATGATGGGGTCTGAGTCTTTTTTAGCTGGAGGATCGCAAAATCAGCTCACCGCACAGGGCATGGAGCGCCTAGCACCTCCACCAAGTTACACTTTTCCTGCGAGTTCTTCGGGTCAACCAATGGCTTCTCGTGGATGCTCACTAGATCCTCATGCTACAGGCCAATACCCTTCTGGCTTTACGGAGGATTTTTCTGGCGAAGCCTCGCCGTTCATCCTTCAGCCAGTTCCATCGTCGTCGTCGTCTCATGATCATTCACTTCCCCTCCCAACCACAAATATCATTCCACCAACGCCATCAAGGATGGTGGCAGCCAGACCAACACCACCACCTCGACAAATACTATTGGTACTTTGCTGAGCGGTTCCAGTTCGCAGATGGACTTAGAAGGCTATCCTTCTGCCTCTCATGAACGCTTTCCCGAGGAGCACGAGCCGGTGACCCATCAAGAAGGACTTACGGTTACTGGACGCAGATCTGCAGAGTTGAATGCAGCACTAGACGTCGGGTTTGCTGCAGTAGAGCGCTGCTTTCTCGAACTATCTGCATCCACCACACTCCCGATTTCTCAATTAATCAACTTGTTCTTGAAGAGTCGCGGACGCACCGTAAACGGCACTAATTATTGGAACCTATATGCCAACTACTTCAAAGAGCATGTCCAGACGGAGCTTGCGCGCATCGGCAGAGAAGCTCCCGCTGGAGGTGGCACACCTAGTAGGTGTCATATTATAACTTGTTGCGCAGGAGGTTAATGTCCCTTATAGGTGTAACCGTGCGGACACAATGTTACGACAAATTCAAAGAGGTTTATTCTGATTCTTACCAAGATATCCTGCTAATGCACGAGGAGGCATCGCTCCTTGGATCTTCACCTCAAACGATAGCCCAGCGTGGACAGGGCTTCCAAAAACATTATCGAAGAGTGATACAGATAGTATGTTTTTTTCACCCGACGTTCTCTCATTCCCTCATGTCGTCATCATAGCTCGAGTCTGCCGCTGTTAAATTTGGCTTTGAAGCGGCTGTCGTTCTCTGCGGCAAAGTGGTCAACGAAGATGGCTCACTTGGCCACTCGTATAATACACCAGGCGCTGTAGGGGTAAGTTTTTTGTGCTCTACATCTTGATGTATGCTTAAAGATACAGTTCTGGGAGACACGATGTCGCGCAAGCGATGATGCCATTGTCGGGCATCTCAAGGCGCATGTATAGTAAGTGTAAAGATAAATTACGTTTATGCTATGACTTACATCGAAACAGTAATAGTACATCTTTGAATGCAGTGGATGATGCGTTCAACGATGGCACTCGCAATGACCCTTCGACCCCAAACTCGACTCCGAACCATGATCGTGACCAATCTCAGGCTCCCGAGGGACGGGATGACGGTTTGAAATGGATCAAACTCGAACTTATCAGACAAGTTGGTACGTTAGAACGTCGCTACTCCTTTTATCTATTTGACCTAAACTACGAATAGCCCAACTTGGGGGCAAGTGCGCCTGGGATAAAAATTTCCCTTGGAAGGGCATGTCCAGCGCCCTTGCTGATGCCAACCTCTGCATCAGAGGCTATCCTGCCCATAAGTGCCTTTTGCCCGGTGAAGCTCACAATGAAAACTCAAGGAACAAGGGCATCGGAGCGCTGACGCAGAAGGAAATTGCAGCGCTCGTAGATGGGTTGAAGGCAGGAACTATGCTAGTCGTCAAAGTTGACAAGGTGCACCGAGGTGAGTTTTGTTTATGTTATACTATGAACTTTCAGGTTTTAACCTCATATGTAGCGGCTGTGATGGCCTCTGAGAGGCCAGTCATCACTGGCATAGCGCCACCACCTGAATGGTCACATGATGGCGCTCGACGGCTATTTGCTAATGGTGATACTGACTATCACGGCCCAGCTCGTCTCCAGCCTAGCGGTGCAGCTACGAAAGTCAAGAAAGCCACTGATAAGGCACCTCAGGCACCTCTTCGACCCTCCAATGATGACGACGACAATGATTTGGGTGACGATCGCCCGGCAGTACCTGCTGCTCCCAAGTTCCGAAAACCTACCATACATTAGACCTACCTCCACCAC
>NW_024537508.1:0-106986 GCF_016647745.1 Suillus plorans
GATGAAGTTTGGCTTTCCGATGGGCTTGGATTCATGGTAGGAAAGGACAGGTATAAAATGCATCTGGCAGAGGCTGCTGACATGGTGGAAAAATCAAGCTGCAACAACCACCGGGCAGTAAATCAAGCTAATGCTGCTCGGCACAAGCTGGAGTCCACCGTATCGGGGGAGTTGCCTGTGCCAGACACGGTTGCTTTGTCCCTCACTCCATGGTGGATTTTCAGAAAGGCGAAAGGCAAGCCACATCCACCATTCCTCATTCACGAGTTAACCATGGGTCACTTGCAGACAAATGAACATGGACTACGCCCTTTGCGAGGCTTCCCGGCACAACATGGAAGGCATCACCAGGCTGTCACCTTCTATGATATTAATTGTCAATACAACAAACACTTTCGGGTTCGGGTGGATCGAAGTCGATTTCTAGACATGGCACCACAACTAACCATCATTCCCGGAATTGGGTTGTGTTACAATAACATGTAACCGAGAACCCCTCCTACGGAGGTCATCATGACCTTAGCCCCTATCCCACCATATGCACCGTCTTGGAAGACTTACCGACTCAACGGAGACTCGTAGAGATGCCTAGAATGGCCTGGATGCCGTTAGATGACCTAGACCAGCCTAGGCAACATCTGGACGGACCTTGATGATCCTCGACCCGGATCATGAGGAAGCTCTGCCTCATGGTCAGAAGAAGCCGCATGCCTCGCATGCGCAGTTAGACTCAAAGGCATGCTACGCCTTGAGGACAGATAAGAGAGGCATGGTAAGCCTCATGTATAGATAATCGACCACATGGCATCAGATAAGATGCCCTTGTATAGACACACTTACAGCTACCTACCGAACGTAGTATTGGTCTGTGCACACGGACGACAGTATATAGAGCAGACAGAATCATGTATATTCCCTACTTGATTCTACTAGGTTTTCATCAGAACTTCCTCTGTGTGATCATCCCAATCACTCAGTCTAAGCCGCACCTTAAGGAAAGCCGACGCTACCTTAAGTGGAACCCCCGAACCTCTCATTCGAGAGAAGATCCCCGTCTCTCCAATAGCGAGCCCGCTATCAGATTAGGCAATCCGCCTAGGGAGAGCTCGAACTATCCTAGTCCGTAACAGGTTGTGGCACATTCATGGCCATCAGGACAGCTGCTATGTCCGATATGCTTCTAACTTTATTGAAGGCATTGGTCGGATCGATGGAGAGATCATGGAGACGCTATGGGCACGGCTCAATCTGATTTCCCCTGCTGCTCGGGGAATGTCATCTCCCCACCGAAAGGAATGCCTTGATTATCAGATGAATGACTCCAATTTCTGCAAGATGATTCGCATGAAAAGGACTCTATGCCGGAAATACAAGCTGGCGAGGAATGGCATCTCGGAAAGTGGAAAGGCATTCGACAGACTCGATGAAGCAGCACCCTCACATTTGAAGACAGAATGGTTAGCCAGGGAGAGGATAGCTCAGTCAAGCAGATTGAATGATCCTGCGGCGATGGATGAATATGAGATCAATATAAAAAAGGGTACGTTGAGTTCCATTGTCTCCATTGAGGTCGGAATTAATATTGCACTCAGCACCAAGCAAAAAGGAGATCGAGCTTAGATTATTAGAGGAGGGTAACGCCCGCAATGCAGCACCCTCTCGCAGATCTGTGGCGACGTGGATATCAACAGGGTTAGCAATTGAAGAGGCTCAGATTGCATTGCTCATCGAGGTCCGAAGGATCGGAAGAAGATCCACTGAGACACAGAGATTAGACATTGCCCGTCAACGCGATCGGCTCCAAGGCCAGATAGATGGATTTGCTCGGTCTGCTCTAACACATCTCGGGGAGGGATTTGATGCAGATGATGAACCTGAGGACTTGAACGTAGACATTCTAGATGATCTCGATGATGACCCGGCGGATTTCACAGAGACATCTCATACATGGACAAACTCTCCCGAGCTCACTGTAATCCCGTTGCCATCAAACCTGGGTGTTGATAGATGCAGACGATGCATGGCAGAGGATCTGATTCCCCTGGAGATGTCTCTTCGTGAAGGGCAGGCCAATGATGCCCTTCACAATCTCCGCATTTACCTTTGCAACAAGGCCATCCTGTTCCGAACAACCGTTCGGCAGGCCAAATCCCAGGCCCTGAAAACTCGAGCTTGGTCCCAGGTGACGTCGGTGCAGCAGGCAGTCTCCCTCCATGCCAGCATATATACAAAGACCAGGAAGCAAATGATGAAACTTGAGCCGGGGCAAGACCAGCTTCAGAAATACAAACCCCTGCTTCGCGAGCAACTCAAAATCAGCACTGCAGTGGGCGACCCAAATGCCCGAGGTCAACGAAATGAATCTTTGGCTTGGTTTTGGTCTGTGAAGTCGACCTCGGGGGTCCTGATCAATCGTGGAATGAGGAATGTGAGTTCCTGCTTGCATGTCATATCCCACGGTTACCTGACTGGACCCATGCCAAGTTACCGAGTCCATTGGCTGCGGGCAAAGGCACTACGAGATCGATGGAGGGAAGAAATGATATTGGTCAAATTGGAGATGGATTGGACATGTAAGTTCTTTTTGTGGAAAGCAACCCAATGGGGCGACCACATGCAGGAATCATTGGAGAAACGCCTTCCGGGTCACGGATGCTATGCCGGAAGGCAATCGCGAATGTATTCATTGCTCGCACAGGATGCGCAGGCAGCTTTTCAAGACCTACAAAACGTGTTGATAGAGGCTGGAGATGAATGAACATTGTTTTTCTCATGAAGTCCCTTTTTCCACATACATATTGAGGCCCGGGAATGTCTGGGTCAGCCCATGTCGGAGTTTGAATTTCGTATCCATCCATCAGTGATTCTTATCTTCACATCTTCACCATCTTTCACTTGCATTGCCAGCGCCATAGTCCTGTATTAGCCATGCCTGCAACTCCTGCATCCACTTCTGGCACTCTGAATGCTGGAAGCCATTACCGACCCCTGAAGCTGAGCCTTGGGAACTATTTCCTGCACATTGGCAATGGCTGGATCGCGGGTCCGTGCATGCATCTCTCAATATCAGACGGAAGCTGCCAACAATGGTCTATCTTCTGACCGGATAAAGTATTTTAAAGCCGGGCTGCAATGGGAGATGAATGTATGTTACCACTGCCCTGATGACTTTGTTGGTCAATGCTAAGAATTTGAGCAGACTTTTGTCACACCACTCCTGCAGTACTCAGCTTCACAGAATATCGTGTCGGTTCTTCCGGTCCCTGTCGCTTATATCCTTAAGTTGTATCCCATGCTAACCTGGAACACGGTTCCGGACGACGTCTTTTCATTCCACCTCCTTTCATTTGATGATGAGGCAATTGCAGGACATCCGTCCTGGATTGTGTTTGCATATACATGTCCATGGTGGATGGGAAACACCACAATCCCGGATCAACCATGGCAGTGGGATGAAATAATGGCTTCCTGCGTCTCTCACTACCAGTATTGGGCGGTAAGATGTTAGCTGAATTGCCTTGATTGATGACTTATCTGTTCTAGCTTAATGTTGAGGATGATGCTTTGGTTCTTCCAGAGAAGTTGAGAAACACTTCGACTCCACCACTTATGGGACTGAGGTGGATTAAAGAACGCATGGAAGCATTGATGGAGGAGCAAGATGAGGGCATCAAAGCCAAGATGGCAGAGGTGAAGATGTACACTGACATGTTAGAGAAATTGAGGAAAGGCAAAGGAGTGTAGTCCCATTCAGTGTTCATTGTATACAAGATGTAAAATATTCTATGCATTCAAAAATCTTGCACCCGAGTCCCGGAAGCCCAGGTCCCGAGTCCCGAATTTCGGAGTTCAGGGTTCGGTGACCCGGAGCTCGGCAACTGTGTTGGGTGTCAGGGTATCCGGAGCATTGGAGATAGCATGTGTCAGTATTTTGCGTTTCATGGTTCATGTTTGGCTGACACATGCGATCTCCAATGCTCCGGATACCCTGACACCCAACACAGTTGCCGAGCTCCGGGTCACCGAACCCCGAACTCCGAAATTCGGGACTCGGGACCTGGGTTTCGGGACTCAGGACTCGGAGCTCGTGACCTGGGACTCGACAGTGTTCTGAATACCGAGTCCCTGACGCCCGATTCTATAATCACGAAAGATTCCATAATCACGAAAGATGAACCATGAAACGCAGAATACTGACACATGCTATCTCCAATGCTCCGGATACCCTGACACCCAACACAGTTGCCGAGCTCCGGGTCACCGAGTCCCGAAGCCCGAGTCCCGAGTCCCGAATTTCGGAGTTCGGGGTTCGGTGACCCGGACCTTGGCAACTGTGTTGGGTGTCAGGGTATCCGGAGCATTGGAGATAGCATGTGTCAGTATTTTGCGTTTCATGGTTCATGTTTGGCTGACACATGCGATCTCCAATGTTCCGGATACCCTGACACCCAACACAGTTGCCGAGCTCCGGGTCACCGAACCCCGAACTCCGAAATTCGGGACTCGGGACCTGGGTTTCGGGACTCGGGACTCGGAGCTCGTGACCTGGGACTCGACAGTGTTCTGAATACCGAGTCCCTGACGCCCGATTCTATAATCACGAAAGATTCCATAATCACGAAAGATGAACCATGAAACGCAGAATACTGACACATGCTATCTCCAATGCTCCGGATACCCTGACACCCAACACAGTTGCCAAGCTCCGGGTCACCGAACCCCGAACTCCGAAATTCGGGACTCGGGACTCGGGCTTCGGGACTCGGTGACCCGGAGCTCGGCAACTGTGTTGGGTGTCAGGGTATCCGGAGCATTGGAGATAGCATGTGTCAGTATTCTGCGTTTCATGGTTCATCTTTCGTGATTATGGAATCTTTCGTGATTATAGAATCGGGCGTCAGGGACTCGGTATTTAGAACACTGTCGAGTCCCAGGTCACGAGCTCCGAGTCCCAAGTCCCGAAACCCAGGTCCCGAGTCCCGAATTTCGGAGTTCGGGGTTCGGCAACCCGGAGCTCGGCAACTGTGTTGGGTGTCAGGGTATCCGGAACATTGGAGATCGCATGTGTCAGCCAAACATGAACCATGAAATGCAAAATACTGACACATGCTATCTCCAATGCTCCGGATACCCTGACACCCAACACAGTTGCCGAGCTCCGGGTCGCCGAACCCCGAACTCCGAAATTCGGGACTCGGGACCTGGGCTTCCGGGACTCGGTATTCAGAACAGTGTCGAGTCCCGAGTTCACAATGTCGGGGTTCAGGGTTTTGTCAAATGTGTACGGCAATAACAAATGTTAATTTGAGCATATTGATACATCTTCCCCCAGTCTCAAATATCAAGTGCTGAGGTCCGGGTGTCGGGACTCAGTACCCCGGCACTCGGGACTCCCATATGTCAAGTCCCGAGTTCCGATTATCGAATACCGAGGCTCGCATCCAAATTATTCAGTCCCATATATCACTTCGCAAATGCTCACAATTGAGTATTGAGGTCCAGATAACTATTGGTACATGGTATTCATTTGTTGGAATGTATATAGGTCACAATGCATGCTCTTTGTTTGATCTTTCACACACTGTATGGACCATCCACACTAGCCCATCCACATGATGGAACACCAGCGTAAATGTGAACAGAATCCCTCATATACCATGCCCAAGCAATCCGATCCCCTTCCACATCATAAACTCCATGTCTCACAATCCTTCCGGAAAACGCAATCATACAGCCGGAATTGTACTTGAACTCCAGCTGAAGGCTTGGCATTGTCATCCGAGCATTAGAATAGTTCCCCACGGTGGTGAGAATGTCGAAGCATTCAGCAATGGACAAATGGTCTCGATGATTTGGGGTTTCCCGATTGGAAATGATGGAGAGGGTGTTAAACACCGATGCCCAGTACTGCAGGGCCTCCGGCATCTGTGGCAGATCCTTGCTTACTGCTATATGTCCTAGGTTTGACAAGGTTCGCAACCCTGCCCAGTACTGCTCAGGATGCATGACTCTGAGTGCCGCGGACGCGATGGCTGCTGGCCTTGAAATGGCTTTGAGGATATTCTCGCAGGAAGGTCCCTTCAATGATGCAGATACCTCCGGATCGGACATATTCTTTGGGATTGGTGAGTATGACTGCCGGAATCACCATCTCATCAGATCCTACCTCGTGTCCCTGTTGAAACCATGCCGGAGATAAATTGATGCATCCGGGAGTTGCCCCAACATCTTCCGAGCCCCGGTTGAACCACTTTTGATTAGTTCGCCAATTGCCATCAGCCCTTACACTTTTTTCGAGGCTTGGAGCGAGCAAATTGGTGGCTTCCCTGATTTCCTTCTGTAGGTTCCATTTGATATTCAATATCCATTGAGTAACAATGTATATTACACACCTGGGTGGTGTCGGTCAGGGCGTCTGGGAGGTACCATGCGATGATGGCACCGGATGCATCGAGAATTGTGGCAGGTTCGTCGACCAACCTTTTGCCTTCATGGCCAGGAGGACACCTCTCAAGCAACCTAGCCTCTCTCTGTTCATTATGCCCGGTGTCCTTCGGGGAGATCAATTTGCTATATCTTGCAATATCCACCTGCATCTGAACTGTCATGCAGGAATTTGAATGATAAAACGAATTTTCCGAATCTGCAGGAAGACCCACTGGGATTTTTATATGCCTTTATGAGTACATCAGCCAAGCGATCGCACGCCATCACCAGATCAGTGTCTAGGTTGGGGGAAGGTATGACTGGGCCTCCTCCAGTCTTCTCTGCCTTGAATTTCTGTTCGGTATATTCCCCTGCTTCATAAGTCACAGTCAGGGCCCAAGTGCGCCAGATGTTTATACTATCAGGAGTGGAAGGGGAAGAACCGTTCATGCTGGATGTTAATCTTGGGAAATCAGACACTGAATGCTGAATGTCCGGACTTTGGTGTTAAAGGGGGTGGAGATAGAGAGGATCAGATAAGGGAGCCTGAGATAATTTTGGCTGTCAAAGATGTATTATTATCCATTGCTCAATGAAATACTACCTGATTGGAAGTGTGCTGGTCACATCAGATATTCATTTGTCGACTCCCGGGTCCCGGAACTCGGAAGTCGGTACGGTTGACCCAAATTTGGGTGGTCGGAACTTGGCTTCTTGTAGGGAAACACAAGCCTCGCACCCCGGATTCCAAATTCTGCAAGACAACCTGTGCACCATCAAAGGCCATGTCAGGAGATCACCTGCTGCTCCGGGAACTTGGTAACTTTGATTTATTACCTCCTCTGATTTGGTTGATGTACAACTACCTCAGCTCCATCATGTCTACAATTATGATACACATGGGCCCACCCATCTATATTTTATACCACCCTTGGCCCACCCGTCTAATACAACATCCCATACAACACCCTCGGCCCACCCGTCTAATTAATATGCGTCTGGGCCCACCCGTCTAATACAATATTTTATAATACCCTCGGCCCACCCGTCTAATTTAATATGTGTCTGGGCCCACCCGTGAATGTGATAACAAGTACCTACCCATCTATCTCATACACATCTACCTTAATACACCCATCTGCATAATATCCAACTACCTCGGCCCACCCGTCTACCTAATATTCATGTACATCGGCCCACTCATCTACTCTATATATTCCCTGCATGGGCCCACCCGTCTCCATCGGGAATAATTTGCCTCCCGGCCCATCCGTCATAGTCGAGGATATTTTTATCATGGGCCCATGGTCCGCTGGCCCGTATCATACGGGATATTATGCATGTCCGTTCCCTCGTATTATACGGAGATAGGTCACTGTAATATGTGGTTATTCAGCGTTCATGAGGATAGTACATGAGTGGCGTCACCTTCGACAACTCAGGCGTAGTGGCCGAGGTCACGACCCTGGTGGCGTCGCAGAAACAAAAGCTGGCGAACTTGCGGTAGTTTGTCCAGCATGCCCCCATGCGGGCAAGAATTTACCCCAAGGTTGGGAGAATTCACCTCCAGCAACGAGGCAAGTTTAAAGTTGATTGTTTGATGAGAATGTCTTGCTCACCCTGGTTGACAGATGGTTGTACGCACTCTTCGTCGCTATAGATGCGAATTTCCGTCTCAAGCGGAAGGCTGTCTCCTCCGACCGAGTGGATCCTGGTTTAAATACAGGATGGGCCTATTTTGTGGAGGAGCGTGCATACAAGAGCTACCTATCTGAGCGAGCCAATGAACGACAAGAGGTGTGTATGTAGTCTGGACTGTTGAGGGCCAACATACTTAATGTTTCCTTACTAGCGCAGTACCTGTGTTAGTCATAACGCAGTTAATATGGCTGACACGAAATCTTCGCGAGGCTTGGCAGCTACTGGTATAGGTACCATCGATTGCGCTCGACACGAATTCAAATTGCCAAATGGGGTAGGCAATCTACAAAAAGGCGAAAGGTATGTTTTCTGCTACTTTTTTCACATTCAGCCAGCTGACAGTGTTACAAGGTATTTAAATATGGATTATATCGTTTTTTCGGCCCTTGTCGGATTCACAGTGACCGTGCTAAATATCTCATATGATATAGCCTGTCAATGGTCAAAAAACCTATGGAACAGAATGGAACACATGCCGGCTCGGCTCCATATACCTCGTGACGATGTGCTGGTTCGATATTTCATACCGAAGTTTCATATCGCAGCCCATATCGCAGCCTGTCAGCTCACATTTTCCTGGAACTTTACCAAGTGGGTAGGTAGGACTGACGGTGAAGCACCAGAACGAGGTTGGGCAAGTGCCAACCGTGTCACATCTAGCACGAAGGAAATGGGGCCAGGAACTCGACGTGACACCTTAGACGATCACTTCGGTGATTGGAATTGGAAAAAGACGACGACACTTGGTGGGTTTTCATTGTCGAGTATTATGTTTCTCTCACTGATACTTCAGACTCTCAAGGCCGTACATTGAAGCGCAAGATGGAAAACACCATAAAGTGGGAACGGGAACATCGTGTTGCCTTGTACGATTTGGAAGGAACAATTCAGCCTGCGCTTCTGGACGAGTGGGGAACAGAAGTCGAGATGTGGGAGGAGGACAACACTCGCCCAAATCCGTTCGAAAGCAAGCTTGCTCGTACGTCACTGCCCACACATTCTATGAATTTGCGCTGATGATCTGCTGTATGTGTAGCTATTACGCAGGCCGCAGTAAGGTCACAGCTTGCAGAATTGGAAGCACAAGAGCTGCGGGAAGGGATCAACCACTCTCTCGACGACAATGTCTCACCTAGCGTCCTCATTAGTGGTGGGATTGAATTAGAAGACTTGCAGTATGTGACGTCTCTCTTTCAACATGTGTCGAGTCATTGTTCAAATCTTATGACAGACAACGGCTCAAACGCGACATTTCAGACCTCTCGCTTCATCCCACAGAAAATCAAAGAGAGGCCATCATTCATAGAACTAATGCACTACAGAGACGCATCGATTCCTGGACCCGCTATCAACAACTCTATATGCCTATTGTCTCCACGCTGCGCTCATCAACGAATCCAAGTCCAGGTTCCCCCCAAACACTTAAGCCACAGGATTTTCCACTCTATCTACCATCAGCTCTCCTCAATCATCTCGACTGCAATCACCGTTTAATGAAGCACGAATGGAAACTTCGGCAGGCACAAGCTCACGATGCCCTCAACGAGCTCCGCTCCCACCTTCGTCTATGTTCGCACATTTACAAATTCAAAGACAAGAACTTACGGGGCCAAGCAGCTTCTACCCGTGCACAAAATCTGATTGCACGCGTTAAAGCAAAGAAAGATGCGGCAGTAGCGAGATACAGGTGCGCTCGTCAAGCGATAGAATCACTAAGCTGTCGGTTGGATGAGATGGGCTGGGAGGCAACACTTCGACCCCTCAGACACGAGGACATTCGGCCTATGGGCAATTTCACAGGTGATCGCACTCAAGGCACTGGGACAATCTCGTGGATCTGGCTGACGACAGATGTCGACACCAGTCCATCCGAGAATGAAAGTGTTCAAGATTGTGAGTGTTTCTGGTTGATGCTATCGACAGCTGACTCAGATTGCTTTATGTAGGTGTTCGTATCGAATGGTGCAAGGCACGCGCACGCGCAGCTCGATGGTCCGAGGAAGTAGAGTTGCTGGCTGAAGAAATGAGACGAGTACTGGCCTTTCTGGAATGGCAAGGTTCCTGGTGGCATCAGCGCACAATGCTGCGCTCATCGGAGAAGACTACCGAGCAAGAGGGCTTGCAGGCATATGCCTACCGTCAAGCTGCACTCCGTTCTGCAATGCGGACCTCATTCCAAGCTCGTTGGAGCTTTGTTTCTCATCTCAGTTCTATGAGTTCTACGCCGGCTTCTGAGGATGACAGTGGTCCTTCAATTGACGCACCTCCTGCGGTCATGGAGTTTTGATTTGAACAATACATAGTGTTTGTAGTGTAGCAGCACTCTCAGGCACCACAATACACATTTTTGCATCCAGGCTTGATCGCAGATTGATCACAGATGCTCGATCTCAGCAAGAGAAGCAAGGCTCAATCGATTAATCTTAGACGGCTCGATCGTAGATTGCTCGATCAAATCTCAGGGCACAACATGAGCACAACTTGAGTAGAACACAGTACTATACTCGGACATGGCCAATGGATTGCACTAGGGCCATCGGGAACCTATAGTCTACTGTACAGCGATGTATCACACCACTTGTAGCTCTCCATAATACATGTATCACGAATGTCTTATGGTTGTAGGTAGTGATACATTAATCCTACAGGTACAGGTGATGAAATGGCAGGTCTTGATGCTCCTGAAGGAGCGGCAATTCTTCATCTTCTTCAATACTGTCAGAGAGCGGCATCTGGGGTAGTGTTTTGATGGAAGCGGCAAATATATGAAGCAATCCTAAATACACTGTCCAAGCTGATTTGTGATTGACGACAGGACGTCCCAAACGTTCGTAACATATCTGAAGAGTGTCTCCAAGGTCACTGGGCACGAGATCGAACACAGGGTGTTGTTACAGTCACGTGTTGCCTCTTTACACCTTGTCCGTCTATGCCCTACTTTTTCACATCATCTTTACAACGGCCTTCCTTTCTTGTACGATGTATACTTCTCACGATTAGCCTGGTCCGTGCGCACATATTGGTCTATTTAAGCACGTGTATTACTACTAGTTTCTGCACTTTAATCTTACTAGGTTTTACCTGAACTATCCTTCGCTTAAGACCTCCAATCTTAAGTCGTCTGATACTTGATTCTTAGACAAAGCACTCCTTTGTCTAAGTCTACGAAGAGTCCCCTTTTCTGGAGACTACGAATCTCAACGATCGTAACTCTGTCGAGTTGTCGTTGTTAAGAACTATCCTAGTTCGTAACAGGTGTCCAGGTTTGATGTACATTGCTCGAACATGATCCACAGCGGCCTTCTCTACCTTGATCTATTGATGAGGTAAGGTCAGCTCCCTAAGACGAAGATTAGATGGTACGCACCTTGAAGTCGAGGGCACCAAAGTCTTCAGCGGACCGATAAATAAGTTCTGGGACTCCATGTGGCAGTACCTTGTTGCGATCACGCCTTTTGGCAGTGTGGTTGATCCGGTCCTGGTAAGAATCTAATTCACGCTGCAACCACGGGATGAATACCCATCGGAATATCATTCTGAAGAGATATTAATCAGTGCGACAGATTGAAAGAACTTGAATCATGTACACTTGAAATGCCACTGCGAATGCCAACTCAAACTCTAACATCAATACCACTGCGAACACCAACTCAAACTCTAACACGAGTCACAACTGCACGTACTGCCAAGCACCGTCATATGAGCACTGACAGCATGCCAGGTCTCGTAAATTTGTATATACAATGTACTATAACTGATCTCTCTGCAGCTCTCTGCTGCGCAACTTCCGGTGAACGATGTTCCAGATCTTTGGTATGTATATACAATGCACATAACTGACTACTGATCTCTCTGCAGCGCAACTCTCTGCGCATCATCATTATTTGTCTCACTCTCTGCAGTGCAACTTCCAATGTCGGATATTTGTGTTTTATTGTACATATGATGCAGAGCTAAATTAAGTGGCTCATGGTGCATTTAAGCAACCTGGACATTGCGCTCTGAGCTTCAGTTTCCTCCTTCAACTACTATTCTTTGTGACTATGTCTAACTACGAGCTTGTGTCTCAATACACCGAGGATGCCTTTGCAAAAGAGGACCGGTTGTGCCAGCGTCCTGCATGTGGCACCAATATTGCCAAGGGTGACCCTTGCTTCTATGTGGCCACCATAGAGCACGGCAAACCAGGGCGCTATGTCTGTGGTCCTTGCCATGAACACTATCAGAAGAAGGCAGCAACATCTGTGCGACCTGCTGGTAAGTCAAGTTCTGGCACAAGGTCTATAACTAACAAGCATTTCTAGTTCGCCCTACTCCAGGCTCTGCCAGTGGTGGTAGTTCTGGCTTCGCTGGTCGAGGCCCTCCAGATCCACATGTCATTCGGCAGTCAGTGAACGCAGGCCAAAGAAAACGTAAGTCGTCATATCCATTACCTGGTGTAGCTGGACTGATTTTCCAAGTGTCGGTCAATCCACTGCCAGTGATTCCTTTGTCCCATGGACGGTCCAAGTTTTCTGCAGGGCCTGATATTAGTGTTCCGTCTTTGTGGCAGCCATCATCGCAGCAAACTCTGCATAGTTCCACCGGATATACGCCACACCATGCCCACTATGGCTCGGAGCGTGATCGTTGGGCAAAACTATCCTATGCTCCTCCTCCATCTCAAATGATCTTGCTCAAAATTTCAGCTGTTCATGAGGGAGGTAGCCGGAAGAAGGGTGGGCGTGGTACACCTTTTGGGGTATGTGTTCAACTACTTTATCACAATGCAACCACTAATGCCGCAACATACAGAGTATTTGTGAAGGAAAAAAAGATATAGACGCTCAAATTGACGCCCCAGGACTCATCAAAATCACCCTTGATACCGTTTGTCCGAGGATTCAATCATTCTGTCCTACCTTTCAGTGGCGGGATGAAGAATTCGTCGTCCGAGACTCACAATGGGTGGATCTATCGGGTCATCATGCACACGAGCCATATTTTTACTCACAATGCGTTCAAGCTGGACGTAAAGGCTTAAAATCGCCGATATTCAAGACAAAACAGTTTGCACTCATGGTCGTCGTACCTGAGAGCCAGTGGCGCAAATACGAAGAATGGACGGAGCGAGTCGAAGAATGGACTCAGCAAGCTGAAGAGGTAATGCTACTACTTTTTCCCATGCTTCTAGGCTGACTTGGTACTCTTGTAGGACGAGGCTACTCGCCAAGCTCCAATGGCTACTACCGCTATCTCCAAAGCCTCTGTTGATGTCTTCCAGGGTGAAGACAACCTTGCCACTGGGGTACCGCTTCCCTCAAAGAGGACCCATGTCCGTACAGCCAGCAGCCTGAGTTCCACATCACCGCCACTAAAGAAAGCGGCTTCCACGAATATCTTTCGGTCACCCGATCGTAATGAGTTGAAAGAAGCCCTCCGATCTGGCGGAACAGCAAATGTAGATGCACAGAGTGGTGAGTTTCAAGTCTTGAGTATCTTGTTTGTTGCGCTAATGTCCCTTCAAAGTGTATGACCTGCAGAATGAAAATGTTCAGCTGTACTGGATCACTACTCGCCCGATGTCTCAAATCCTGGAAAACAACAAATATCAGTCGTTCACATTGCATACTGCAGAATCGGTGACTGGGCAACTGACAGTCGACACGTCCTCTGCCAATCTCATCGGCCAAGGTGGATTCAAGAGTGCCCATCCTGGGTGGTTAACACTCGCATCACACATTCCTACAACCAGACTAGGTTCAATCCCGCATCAGAAAGTCGTAGTAGTCAAGAGACCTTTCATTAAGATATTTCCTCCAAGTGGACCATCGGCAGGCACGTACAAAGTTGGATGCTACGCTGTGGCCAATGAATTGTCCAAGCAGTTCAAGGAAGCCAATGTCCTGTACTGGGCAAATTCATTGTTAGATCTTACCTACGCCTTCGTTAACCGTTGTGTCGCGGCCTCGTCAGCCCCCCCTCCTTTTGAGATTCCACGTCTTTGTTTCGTTCATGCTGGACTCGCACTGTCCTTCCTACCTGGCCAGATGATCGTTACTAAACTGGGTGCTAAACCATGCTCCATCCGCACTGCATTTCTGTTAGAGGAGCTCATTCCAGGTGGGCCAGACGCCTTTGTGAAATTCATTCACAACACGGACTGCAATCCGCTCCTTGATCCTGACGAGGATGGGTACAGTACAGCGCTTTTCCTAGCATTTACTCAACACGTTCAGTATGAGAAGACGGGGGATTGGCATACATCTCCGACTATCAGGGTGCGTAGAAGTTACTTATGTTTGTTTTGTCGGCTGACATGGTGTACTACCACAGGTAGCACAGAGTTGCTGACAGACCCGCAAATATTGACGCACCCGTATGTACCCCAGCTGTGACCTTACCTCCAAACATTCACATTCATTCCAGGTCCGTTTCTGAAGGCAACGATCTTTTCGGTGATGGAAATATCGAAGATGTGGTGAGCCAGTTTGAGAAGAAACATGTGTGCAACCACTACTGTGAATGGTCCGGTTTCGAGTTGGAGGCATATGGAAGGCAAGCTTGATATATATTGAACTCGCCGTATCTTAATGTCGTCACACCTGATGTTATGTTTTGTTACATTTGTACTATTGTCATTGAATTTTTCTTGGTCCAATAATCTCTCGCAAACTGCCGCTTGTGATTCGCAGTGGCAGGTGTCCCATAGAAGCGTATGCCTTATATGGTGCGTCGGGAGAAGCATGCACACGAAAAATTGAGCGCGGTTGTCTCAGGTCTGGCTTTCCATAGTTTCGTTCATTTGCTGCAGCCTGCTTCGCGAGCATCTACATAGTACAGATATAAATGGGGAGCAAGATCTGTTTTACGATCCCGCGACAGAATCATTAATGGCATAGGCCAGCGGCCCAGGGACGACTACAACAGAGGTAATAGAGTCCGGTAGTTAGTTAGTGTGTTCCGATGCATCACTGACGCATTGAAAAGTGTACCAACAAGTATAGTTGATACACAACCTATCAATCATAATTAGCAGACCCGATGCATCAGACCTACAGGGACTAGTGTATCTTCGAAGTATTTGAATACAATCGCAAGAATCTCGTCGGGAAGCCCAGAGGTGAGAACTAGACCATCCCTGCCAGAGCGAAGGACACGCATGGACGGAGCAAGTGCAGAAAGGCCTCCGCCGATGTGAGTGCGAAGCTGCACTGCCTGCACAACGTGCGTGTCACTGTGTACAACCTAATGAGAGAAGCATCTGAATTGAGCCGCTGAGTGTGAGGACGAGAAGTCCCCCTCTCCTTGAAATCCAGGTGGATATGCGCCATCATATATATTCCTTTAAATAAAAACAAACGAAGCCAAATCCCAACGCTCAATGCTCCCGATCACCACCTGCACTCGTCACAAGCGCTCGTCTCCTAGCATCAGCCTGTCCACGCCCGCGCCCACTTGCATACCCAAGACTCGTCGCACGCACCCCCATCTCTCCACGCATCGGACTCTGCCCGAACGTTGCGCTCGACGAGGTTGTGCTGATTGCAGACACAGTTGAAGAAGGCTCTTTTTCGCGTTTTCCAGGCAGTCCGCTTATAGCCCAGCTCACTTCCACTGAACGCTTGATGCTCCAAAGCCAGATAAGTCCAAAGATCGGGGTACATATTAGGACGTTGAGGACTGGGAAGAGGTCGGGATAGCGTGCAGGAGGCGTCACTGCAAGCTCGAGCAGGTGGAGGATTATTATTACTGTATGTACCACCTGTGATTAGATGTCATCAACTGTGATAGAACCATGAAAAAGAAGCACTTCGTACGGAAGATAAGAGTCCCACAAAATGCCCATAGCGTAGTTTGAATGGATTATACCCAATCAACCGGTTCCAGAGAATAAGCATTGCAAGGTACTGAAGTCCCAATCCATCTTTTTTGAGCAAGGGCCACATGCTACAAGTGAACAGCATCCCAATTAGCGGCGCGAACATGCAAAATCGCACACTACTTACCTGAAGACACCAACGTTGTTGCCTAAAGCTCCCCACAAGAATACATCGTCAGTGAGTGCGGCGCCCGACAGCAGGAGTGTGAGAGGTAGGAGGGGAATAAGAATAGTCTTCTCGTGCACCTGGAAGGAGAAAAGGAAGAACGACATGGAACAGGTTAGGAGTGCATAGGGTAATAGCGGCAGGATTGGCGTTGGTGATGACGGTGATGCGGGTGCCATCGAAGGAGATACGTCCACTGAGTGGTTTTGAGCGCCCTTCCGCAACCGAGTCTTGTAACCACCGAAAATGAGCGCAGCCACAGCAGGTAAGAATCCAAGAGCGGTAAGGCCAGTAGATGCTTTGATCAGAATACCTTCTCTGCTAGCAAATATTCGCTTCCACTTCACCAACACGTTGGTAAAGCACCAAAAGTTGGCAACCTTGTCTTCGAAGAGACCACGTCCAAACGGGAAGATGCGAATGATAGGCGCAGCAATAGTGGAGAGAGGAGAGAAGGGTGGAAGGAAGGGTGCGAACATGATGACGAAGGCTAGTGTTGTCGTCAGCGCTAGACGCAGAAACAGGCGAGTACTGGAGAATATTTAGTGCGTTAAAAGCAGTCCTGCAGCTGCGACAGACTTACCCATGGACGGGGCCTAGATAAATGCATTTTCCAATCAGGTAAGAGCCGACCGCAGGTGCGTAGTAAAGAGCCATCTGTTTGAAACCCAAACTCAAGACGAAGAAGATAGCTCCCAAAAGATCATGTCCGGCTGCGAAGGCGTTAATCGCAAGTAGCGTCAAACCTGAGAGAAAATGCTAGTGAGAATCAGAAATACTACCAATAAAGAGTGACTTACCTAACATGACGGAGTTATATTGGAAATGACCAAAGTCGATCAACAGAAGTGCTGGATGGAACAGTAATGTGAGCAGCGCAGCGTGCTACTCGCGACACGAGGATACCACCATAAACATCTGGAGCTGTTATGACAATAGATTGACGAACGTACTCGTTTCCTACATGATCGCGTGCCCTGCCATGCGCATACAAAGGTGTACAATGCTGGAATATAAAGTAGGAGATCAAAGATGACCACAGTGGCTCGCATGAATAGCTTGCTTCCTCCGGTCTCTAAGCCGCGAGATGCCTGTAGCGTGAACCACGAAGGTTCGATTAAAGACCCACTGAGACGCAAGATAAATAGAGATAGTATAACGAATTCTACTTGACAGACTTACATTCTTCCACATAGCCATGAAACATATGCAGTCAGAGGAGGATAGTCAAGGCCCCAGTACTGCAAGTCATAAGTGTACCACTCCCTAACGGGGAGGTGTACAGTAAGCTCCATCCAATGTCGCTGGGCTTCATAATCGCCGAAGATAGGTGGCGTATTGTGGCCTATGCGGCGACTTGAGATTAAAGTATGCGCACAATGATTATGCGCACCAGAATATGTTCCGAATCCGATGCACCATTTAACCAAGGTAGATGCAACGATAGCTGAAGGAACGACCCAGTTTTTCATATTATTCCGATGCATCCACCTCACAAACCGCCTTCCAGCTCCAATAGTTCCCTGATCATCCTCAAGTATCCTCGCATCAGCCGTGGATGATGGGCCAACGGCGGTTCTTTCGTGTTCCATAAGAGCGGTGAAGCTAAGTCGATTGGCCATCCTGTTATTTGGGAAGACAGAGCCGACTGAAGACGCGGAAACGGGAGAGACACCTCTGTTGAGCCATTCATCTCCCGACGACGTGTCAACCCTAAGCCAATGAAGACTCTGTGACGTTTGCAGGAGATGTCGGCGAGGAATGGGGGAAATAATTTCCGAGTGGTCAGTGTCGGAGCTGGGGGACATACATAAGCACTATTCAAGCTTGGAAGGATGATATGTACCCAACGCTCTTCATGCTTGCATTAGAACCACGATTGCGGAGGGTGGACCTAGGTCGTATATGCTTGGACGATGCACTTTTGAAGTGAGAAAGTGAATTCAACGAAGCCGTACGATCCCGCGTGTGACGTTGGCGGCGTTCAACTGGCAGTTCACTGGGCATAACATCAGATGCTTCGTCCATGCTGGCTCAGCAGGGCTTGCTGAGCACGTTGCAGCCGACAGTGCTCTCGCCACGTATAAGTCAGTCACGGTACTGTAAAGCGTGTACGGGCAAATAGCCGGCGGCTCCGAACTATGCCGGTTTCTGAACAACCGCGATACGTAACTCCAACAGCTTCTCTCAAATTCTGCCCTCGATCTGTACACATTCAAAACAACCTTATTCACGATGCTTGAAAGACTGCGCCAGCACTTTACTTTTAAGTTGCACCCATGACCGCAGTCCGCAGGTGACAACTCGCAATTGTAGCCCAGCAGCAAATATCGATGCATCGATATCATTCACTCGAGAAGGGCACCGCGATGGTAATCGATCCGACAGTCGGCGAAGGAGTAAATTGCACTCTCACAGCTTTTAGGAAGTGCAGCAGGAATCCTGAATCCTGTCTTCTTAAGATCCTTTGGGATGCGATAGATTAGGATGTACCGTGACGACCACAGTGCACACGCTGTAATGTCAAAACCGTCAAGGTAAATTCCTATCCATCTATATCTCTATATCATCTATAGTTTAAATGCAAGTGTAACTGACGATATTAATTTAAGGAGCGTTACAGCCAATACCAGGTAATGTGCACAAATGCCGCCGGTGGACTCAAAAGTATCCTTCCAGTTCCCGGTATCCATTCATGTTGGGGGCATATCCCCACCTGTTCTGACTTGGATACATATTGCCTCGCATCCTCGGGTCTTCCCATTGTGCGTGATTATGCGTATAATATCTGTGGTTGGAATTATGTTGAGTGCAAATCACAGCCAGGAAGGCGCACGCTACCTTGGGTCCAGAGGATAATATGGTGCCATTGGCCCGTATATACCAGAATGTCCGGGCTCGCCCCATCTCGGAATATGGGACGCCATTTCTCTGACCTGGTAAGGATCAGGCCCCTCACTCCCAAATATATTCATGTAAGGATCGCCTCTTTTCACGTAGACCTTGGCCTTGGGCATTCGTGGCTTGAGATACCGTCTATCCAGGACGTTCCAATCTTCCACTCCTTCAGTGCAATCAACGAGCCATATTTCCATTCCTTCAAATCCTACCATGGCGTCGAATTCAGGCCCCGCACCATCCACACTACAATTCAGCGACATCTTTTTCTCCCCGCCTATTTTTTCGTGGACTCTTCCTGTCTCTCGCAGTTGTTTGCTAAGAAGCAAGCGTTCTCCTTTGAATGATTCATCTAGGTAGAACAAGGACATGCGTGGAAATGAAGGGTTTGGCAAGACTCGAATGTTGTTCGCCTTCAGGTGGTCCATAATACGATCGCGTAGCTGCATGAGCTCGCTGGACTTTTGAGTGACGATGGACAATGAGCTGAGGAAGTCGTCTCCGACCTGCATGGACTCGAAATGCACAGGAGTCGTTTTGGCACCCATAGGCACCAATTGAAATGTGTTAGGGCGATACGGGCATGAGAAAGTGGCGAGGGTAATATGAGCGTCGAAGCGGGGGTATGATCTGGAGTGTGATCTGGAGTGAGGTGATCTGAGGTGAGGTGGTTCGAAGTGAGGTGATCCATAGTGAGGTGATCCGTAGTGAGGGGGTCCGAAGTGAGGTGGTCCGAAGTGAGGTGATCCATAGTGAGGTGATCCGTAGTGAGGGGGTCCGAAGTGAGGTGGTCCGAAGTGAGGTGATCCATAGTGAGGTGATCCGAAGTGGGGTGCTCCGAAGTGGGGTGCTCCGAAGCGAGGTGGTCTGTGGTAAGATGGCCTCGGATAAGAGGATCTCAAGTAAGAGGATGTCGAGCGAGATGATATCGAGTGAGTGCTTGACCTATCGCTCTTTGATTTTCCGTCCTCTGATTTTCCGTCCTTTGATTTTCCGTCCTTTGATTTTCCATCCTCTGATTTTCCGTCCTTTGATTTGCCATCCTTTGATTTGCCATCCTTTAATTTTCCGTCCTTTGATTTTCCGTCCTCCAATTTTCCGTCCTTTGATTTTCCGTCCTTTGACTTTCCGTCCTCTGATTTTCCGTCCTTTGGTTTGCCATCCTTTGATTTGCTGTCGCCTGATTTGTCTCTCTTTGGCTTATCGTCCTTTGGTTTGACATCTTTGGATTTGACATTTTTTGGTTTGTCGTTCCTTGGTTTATCAGGCCTTGGTCGGAATTCCATCAAATAGCGTAGTGCCTCAGCTTCCTCTCCCGAGGGAACAAGCCATAGAGCAAATTCTAGGTGACACATTAGGTCGACAGGCCCGATATCAAAAGACTACTCACTGTAATCCATTATAGGTTGTAGCTGCCTGGAAGGACGACAGCAAGGATACGACCCTTGTTTAAGTTTGTCAATGACGCAACCACGCTTTAAATCCAAGAACACAGGTCAGTGAGTGAGTGGTTATTGCTATCAGTGGCCAATGTAAACTTGTTAACGAAGAGATAATTTTATAGAAGGAACAACTTTCTATTGGCCTGTGTGCGGAAGACCAGGGAATTGTGACATTAGGTGAGGACCAGAGCCGCATAATCATACCTCTCTAAATATTTTGCCTATCAGGAAACCAAAAGAAGCAATAATCCAAGAATGTCGTGGTCTTCCTCCGACGATAGCTTATCGACATGCACAGGGGGATTACTCGGATTTCAGTATGTACCTACTGCCACGAGATTGCCAAGTTGGTGAGTGGTAGCGCGACCCATTTTTTTTGAGGTCGAAATCATCTTCGAAATTATGATCCGCCCGCTGTGCGACATGATGTATACGTGGTATCCATACATGTGACACCTGGCCAGTCCACCGCCCAGCCTGCGGGCGTATAAGTAGCGGGCCATGGTTCTTGTTCAAGATGAAATACCAAGGTGGAGGGTCTTCATTTCCCGATAAGTCCACTCACTGTTCACACTTACCTTTACATCAGCGCTCGTGAAGCACTAAAGTCGTCGCAAACATGGCTGCTGTGATACTTGAACCATTCCAGGCACAAAAGGCAGCGATATCATATCTGCTGTTATTCTTAGATCTGATGTATTTGAAAGTTTGAGTGCAACCGACCAACAAGAAGCCAACAGGGTGAATAGTAAGAGCAAGATCTAAACATGGGTTACTGCGTTCCCCAGCAGGGGAGGCTGTAACCTGCTGGTATTGGAAGCACAATTCCGATGTTCGGAGGTCCATTGAGGAGTCATACGGTCTCGTGTGTGTTGTGTTCCGGTAAATTTCGACATACAAGAACCCATGATTTTTTTGGATGCGGGTATCTGACTGCTTCTGAAACGTTCGGAGGATCGCTGTTGGCTTTGTGATTGCAGTCTCACTCTGTCCGTCGGAAAATATATGTTCCTAGTCACGTGAGTTAAATACCGGACGATGTCACGGTTAAACAATAATATTGTTCCGACTTCCTGCCACGTACTTGGTCTACTACATCCATCTCGAGCTCTCCAACGTCGTGGTCTTCATCACTCACTCAGCCTCATTTACTTGTCACAAGATATTTACAATCATTCGTGTTAAGAGCTCGAAAGCTCGTTGTCAACAGCTAGGGGCTGTCACGGTTTCACTCGAGCCTCTCGCGTATCTAGGTGCAAGTGCAACTACTGTACGTGCTTTTGAGAATCATCCATAGAAAGTCCAGATAATCAACTGATAAACGAACAGCCTTCCTCATACAGGTGAACCGTGAAATAGAACTGTACTCAGAAGAGGTGACTATTTAGGAAATACTTCACCCCTTGATATTTGACGCCCGCACTACTACTTACATAAAGTCATTGATTATCACGGTCGCTCTTCTGCCTCTGGGCCTTGATCTCACTCCTTCAACGTTTCTGCCAGTGTCGTAGAATTGCGACTTGCGACCCCCTAGGATCGTTCATCCCATCTATATCAACTCTATCAAATTCCGCCATGCAACGGGGTTTTTTGAAGACCCAAAAGGCTAAACGACGCGTCGCAAAGGCTGTAGATTCTGAGTCTGCCAAGGGGCCTCCGTCCAAGAAATCCAAAGAAAAGGGTGCTAAAGAAGAGGGGTATGTCGCTATCATCAATGCTTGCACACTTTAGAACCATTTCGTTGCAGCCTGGATGAACATTCACGAGCCGAATACACTGATTTCAGTACGATCAACCCCCACAAACTCCCCAAGTCTATCCAAGATCAAAACGATAACGACACACATTGCGTTGGATATGGAAAGAATCGCATTATCTTCCGCGTTTGGCCTCGTTATCCTAATGGACAAGCTATCAAGCCATCTCCATTGAGGGGAAAGGAGGCCGGCAATGGACTTGATTTATGGGGTGCAACGCTCTACGACTTCTACCATGTTCGACGTCTCCCAAATGTGCCAAACTACATTACCAATTCCACGGGAAGCAGACTTGCGAAATGGATGCGCCAGGCTGGTGAGCTTACAGCGAAGGAGGAGCTCTATTGGGCCGATCGGGAAGAGGATCCCAAAGAGATACCAGTAGCTGACATCGGGGAACTGATTTTATGCTATGACACACGTGTCAGATTGGGCATATTCGATCAGTATTCCTGCCGAAAGGAGGTTAGAGAGAAGGCAAAATCAGGCTTCTCTGGGTCTAGCTACATAGCAGAAGTCACAGATGCAGAGGATCCGATCCCTCCAGTCGGTGATCAGGACGAGAGTGTCGGTATCAAGCAAGAAGAGGAGACAGTACAAGCTGCTAACGATGATGCAGTAGAAGATGCAACCGCAGGCGTGCAGCTCAATGACGTCATGCAAGTAGATGAAACAGGCGAAACGTCGCCAGAAAAAGCTGCGGACAAACCGACAGAGAAACCTGCGGACAAACCGACAGAAAAACCTGCCGTGCCACTGCCAAACATCGATTCGCCCTTTCATCCAGATCATTATCCCTCTCCACATCCCTTCATCCCGTGCACGCACGATGGGAATCCGACTCTCCAGCAGCGGATTCCCTTATATCTTCTCCCTAAAAAGCTCCATGTTCACGACCCTTGGAATAAATTATCTATCGATGAGGGTGATACCAACTACGAAACTCCGTGGCTTTCCAAAGTTGGCAATCGAAATATCGTCCGAACATATTCCCTCTCTCTTGCGCCACAAGGCAAAGAGGCTGCGCTGAAGGCACAGAAACTAGCCGAGATAGCGGAAGACGAAGCGGCGAAGGAACAGAGCGTGATACACATTTTCCCCTCCACTAAGGAAGGACCGACGGAAGAGCCGCTAATTGAAATCTTGCTTCCTCCGCGACCCCGGAAGAGGATGCAAGTGGAAGAAGCTCATCTCTATCTTTCACCAAGTGCAGTGGGCTCCGGTAATCATTCAGTTGTGCATAGTGTGGATTGGGAGCTTCCCCGTGACCTTTTCATCGAGCCTCGTCTGTGCAGAACTTGTGTGGAGTCGGACGCCCGTCGACAGGTTCAGAAGTTAAAGGACGATGGGAAATGGGAAGCACTTTTAAATAATCCGGTAGGGAAACCTGAAGAAACCCTACAGACCGGCCCGGATGTCGCCCCCGGAACAGAGTCCTCGCAAGCCTCTGGCTCGAAGCAAACGGTTGGTCACATTACCATCGAGGAACACCAGCTCCCACAGGTGACTGCATCCTTCATCGGCCCAGACGATGACAAACCGGGTGATGAAAAGTCCACCAATGCTAATGACGATGAATCGGCGCCAATTTCGGACGGAGATCCCCCTGCGGACTCTTCCAGTACCCCAGCTCAAACAGGGGATGCCAATGCCGATGTTGAAACGGACGCCGTAGACGGGCGGGATCTAGAACCCGGAGCCAAAGTGGAGCAGGAAGAGTCACCTGACGTTGAGATGAAGGTGGACGAGATTCAGAACTCTGAGGAGCCGGACACGCTGGGGTCTGTTCCCAAGGAAGACAAGGGGAAAGGCAAAGAGGAGTCAGAGCAGGATCATGGGGATGAAGAACAAGCTGACAGAGAAGAAGGTGAGGGTGAACAGATTGAAGAAGAAGACAGCGAGGAAGAAATATTCACCGTTGAACCTCCGAGGGTCGTCCGCGTCGCATCTTACTCTGGACCAGCTCTTCGCATCCACACTAATGAGAAGTGGCAAACCGCCTGGGATCGATGTGGACACGGCGGCAGCGGTTCGGGGACAGTTCCGCGCACTGCGACAGTCTCTGTTATTGCGAAACTCTCAATCGAACACGACCTCCACCTCGCTCGGGAGGCGAGCAACTATCAATCGTTCCCTGACCACTTCTTCGAACACTGGAACGGATATAATGTCATGCCCCCTCTGCACGATCCTGTCCCCGTCGGGGCACTCTGCCCGCAGTTCTACGGGTATTACACACCCGATGATCCAACTGATGGCACGAACCATCCTAACTATTTGAGTCCGATCTTACTCCTGGAGTGCTGTGGCGAGGAGATAAACCCAGATGAGTTGTGCATAGACGACAAGCAAGAATGCGCATCGCTTCTCTTCCGCTTCCATCATGCAGGGTGGTTGCACGAGTCTTTCGCAGCGCGGAACATTCTGTGGCAGCAGGGCAAGCCAACGGAGTGGCCAATCCAGCGGGCGTACTCGACCAAGAGCTTCCGCCTGATCGACTTTGGTAGATCGAGAAAGATGGATAGTTCATTGACGAGGGCGAGCGAGGAAGACACAGCTTTGCGCCTGCTCCACCTGTTGCATCATGCAGATCGATAGAGACATTCACATTCATTACACTGAAAAAGTTTGTTTTCTTACATTGTCATTTTTTCTTGACGATCCACCCCTTTGTTTATGCCACAGATCATCTGTGCGAAGTGAATGTTGTTATTTCTAAAACTTGGTACGATCACAGTAAAAACAAAAAAATTATATCAGTCAACATCGTTCCCTTCTATTACTTGTTCGCCATCTTCCGAAAACTTCACGTTGTTCTGCGGAAAAATTGTCATGTTGTTGAGCCAGAAAATATTATTTGTTTTACTCACAGGGTCAGACGACGATTTCCCAACATATTTCGTGTGATCTAGTGCAATGCGATTAGTCAAGAAGTGTCTCGGCGTGCTAAAGACAAATCTTACATCCATACGCCACTAAATCACCTACAGAATTGGTAAAATCTACACGAGTATAGGCCAAAGATTTCCCTGGTTTGGTGAGCTTGTAGAACATTATAACAAATCTTGCATCACTTACCCATGGCAGTAAGTGTGGCTCGTGCATGAAGGGTATCGCCTGTCCTGCCTGCAGGTCGTATAAAGGATGCACCAATATCTGTCGAAACACCAGTCATGTAGTGACCTTTGCTTGCAACAGCGAGCGAGCCAAGGGTATCAGTCAGCGACAGGATTAGGCCGCCGTGCACGGTCTGCTTTGGTGTATCAATAAGTAGGATACTATGGGACATTGAGATACGCACCCCGACTCTGTTTACTGCAGAGAGATAAGTGTTATGGAAGCTGGAGAGAAAAGTACGTACAATTAGATTGATCTATCTTCAGTGAAAAATCAACCGTTCCGGGGACTGCGCGGTGAATGACAAGCTGAAAGACTTTGTCAGTATTAGATACAAGTAGAGATGGTATACTATTACATTTGGAAAACACTGAGCATCATGCCCTAGCTGCTGTATTCAGCGACTCGCGCCAAAAAGTGTCTGGTGGGAATACCTTTGTTGTCTATGAATGATTTCCACACCTGGCATAGTTTCCTCTGTGAGAACGCGCAAGCAAGCTCTATAAAAGACCTACCCTTCGGGTGAATCTCAAAGAAGCAGACATTATGTGTCTTTCCAGTCGGATACGCCGTCCGAGGACTCCGGGCAGTTGGAAGTTTCCAAAGGGAGAAGGAGGTTGTTTAGTTCTAAAGCTCTTGCCAAACAATGGCTGCTGCCGAGGTGTTGAATCTCCGATCGGCTTTCTCCCCACGGCGTCGTCAACTCGAACTACGTCTACTCAGCCATTTATCAGCGTCGCCCAATCGTCTTCATTCACTTCCTTCAAAGTCAAAGTACAAATCATGTCTGACCTTTGTCCCGTCTACGCACCCTTCTTTGGTGCCATGGTCAGTTCTAAATTCTCCTTGTTCGCTTTCGAGACTGAAGAGTTTGTAGGGCTGCACCTGCTCAATTGTGTTCGCCTGTAAGTCTCATGAGCAGACGTTGTCAGAAGCTCTGATGTTCTAACCAATCCTTGTGCTTGTGTGCGCTAGGTCTTGGTGCAAGGTCTGAAACTTTTGGGTTGCAGTATTTGTGGTGTGTTGAACATTTTTCCGCAGTTATGGTACCGCAAAGTCTGGTGTTGGTATTTCTGCTATGGGTGTCCTCCGGCCGGACCTCGTGATGAGATGTGTTGTCCCTGTTATTATGGCTGGTATTATCGGTGTATGTTTTTGCTTTCCTCCATCTTAACTCCCGTCGGTTCTGATAACGCGCAGATCTACGGTCTGGTGGTATCCGTCCTCATTTCCAGTTCACGTGTGTTCTGTCCTTTTCCCGCCCATCATTCTGAATGCTGAATTGGATACAATTTAGTGCAGGCAAGAATGACCCTTGCGCAAGGATTCATTGACCTCGGTGCTGGTTTGTCGGTCGGTCTCGCTGGTCTTGCCGCAGGCTTTGCCATTGGTATCGTTGGTGATGCTGGTGTCCGTGGTACTGCACAACAGCCGCGACTTTTCGTTGGAATGGTGAATATTCATTAACTTGGTCTTGTCAAGAACAAATCTAACATAGTGTGCAGATTTTGATTCTCATCTTCGCTGAAGTGCTGGGTCTTTACGGTAAGATGATATTTTTATAGACAGTGTGTTGTATTGAACAATCGTCTGTAGGCTTGATTGTTGCACTCATCATGCATACCAAGGCTGGAGAGTTGATAGGAATGGTATATGGTTTCTCTTTGACTTTTACTCATTTTATTAACATGACTTTACAGTGCGACGTTTAGAAAGATGACGGAGTTCATTATAAACATTCATGCTGTTTTCCGTCTAATGCATCCATGTTTATACTTGCAAATATAGTCCTTGCATGTATCGTCTACTTGAATAATACATCCAGGGTCAATGATTACCCTCTGTTGTGTGAACCTGTGTTTAAATTACTCGTTGAGGATTGTCAGGCCCAGGGGCAGCGACCGAAATACTTATTGTGTTTCTCAGAATCGCCGACGTGGCGATCAAATAGCGTCTTCCTTAGACTTCCTACAACTATTTATCGGAAGCACCCATGTCGCTTTAGCTGTCTTTGACTCTTTGGAAGACCTAAAAGGCTGTGGTTGTCAGAAACTTTATTGATGGTTTCTTTCACGGCACTGCCCAAGACGTTGCTCCTTCTCCTGCTTACCTCGTCAACTTTTGCCATCTCGGTCGCTCTTCCCTCCTCAAAGAATGACCCATTTCGCGCTATAGTTCTCGCACATCGCAAGCGGCAACCTGAGCCGCCTCTCTGCTGCCTGACACCACCTCCGTCAATAGAACCACCAGATGATGTCGAGGATGTCCTGCTCTCATTTGAAGAGTGGAAGTCTAAACAGTTCCAGTACCAATCCAAACCGCAGTCGCAGACCCAGCCTCGGGTAACTGCTCATCTCCAAATTGAAGCTTTAGAACACACGGAGTCAAGTACTACCCACGAAACTAATGTCACTGTGCCGGACACGTCTGCATACCTCCCGGAAACGGCACTCTCCCCTCATTTCAGGGTACCTATCACCGACCGTTTCAATTATGCAAACTTAGATTGCTCTGCACGCGTACACACTTCTCATCGCTCTGCCAAGTCTCCTTCGTCCATTCTATCATCAAAAAAGGATAAATATATGCTTTCGCCATGTTCTACAGGCAAGGAGGAACAGTTCGTGGTTGTAGAGTTGTGCGAGGACATTAGAATTGACACCGTGCAACTCGCGAACTTCGAGTTCTTCAGCGGAGTGTTCAAGGATTTTTCGGTGAAGGTTGCAAAGACTTACACGACGTCTGATGACGGGTGGGTACTGGCGGGTACTTACAAGGGAAAGAATGTCCGTGGTGTGCAGGCGCGTGTTTCTCCCCAATATTCAAACCTTGCCGTTGACCAAGGTACAGTCTTTCCACACGCCAACTACCCTGCGCGATTTCTACAGGTACATCCGGATCGACTTTCACTCACACTATGGACATGAGTATTACTGTCCTGTCTCCCTTCTTAGGGTCTATGGTTTGACCCATCTTGAACAATGGAAGTGGGACATGTGGGAAGAAGAGAGTCATAAACTCGCCCGAGCTCAGGCTCAAGTATTTTCCTCCATTACGGAGCCCCTGCCCATCAATTCTGGGGGATCTGAACTGAACAAGTTTATGGATGAGCTCGAGGCTCGGAACATACCTTCTGCGTATCCTCTTGATACCCCACTTCCAACAACCAAGGTCTTGTCTACGGCACATATGAGTCTAAGTAGCTCTCAGGCATCCAAGGTGGTGAACCGGACGTATAGCTCGGTCAACTCTTCTTTTCAATCCACAGCATCTTCACCGGCCATTGTTCCTACCGACTCTGCCATCATGCAGCAGCCTACTTCGTCCGCTATCTCAACATCTGTATTGAGTTCCGAGACGAGCGTTGCGTCTTTCGACACCGCCATATCCTCTACAGCATCCCTCTCGCCTAATGAGAGCACGTCTACACAATCCCCATATCTAATCTCTTCAGAACTCCCGCATACCTCTAGTATCGAAGCATCTTTATCGCAATCTTCATCATTATCATCTCATCACGGCCCATCTGCGAACATGCTGGCGACAGCCTTGCCAACATTATCTATCCCTCCACCCGTCGGATCAGGTGGAGAGTCAATATACCGCACAATCATGACCCGACTGACTCTCCTAGAGGCAAATCATAGCCTGTATGCACGTTATGTGGAGGAGCAGACCTCTGGTGTACGTGAAGTACTCAGGAGGCTCGGTGAAGATGTTGGCAGGTTGCAGAGCGCCGTGAGTTCCACCAGAGCTAATTTGAACGACCTATCTCATACATCTCTCAGAGTCGCATACAGGCACAAATGTATCAGCGCACAGTTCACGAGTGGGAAAGACAGCGACTTCGTCTGGAGTTCGAACACAGTGAATTACTCTCGCGAGTAAACTATCTTGCTGAAGAGGTTGGCTTCCACGTCCTGAAAATGATAATGGTTGCTCATGATATTTCAAGGTTACACTTGAAAAGCGTCTTGGGATCGCACAACTTTGCCTACTTCTGGCAGTGCTTGTATTCATTGGCTTAACCAGAGGTGCACCATCCATAGAACCCCCTCAACTCATTACTCGTTCTGCGAGAGAATGGGGCCGGCGCAACTTAAGTTTCGCTAGCAGTAACGCTGACCTTGGCTCGAATAATATGCTGTTCCGAAATCGCAGTCCTGAGATTCCTGTCGGCAAGAGATCTGACCCTAAAAAGGGTCGTCCTTCAGGCCCAGATTCTCCTGTAGACTTTCCGTCTCATCGAACGCAACGGTCCTCCGATCGTGATCCTATTCCACGCCGACCTCCGCATTTTACTACCTTCGCAGATAAACGATCCACCCCGCGCGGCTCCACCGCTACAAAACGGTCCGGCCCTCCATTTGCCAATTCTACACTCCGCACCCCCACCCGCCGCATACCTAATTCTATTTCCACGGAGATATCCACACTCCCCCGCGCCGCCCATATGGTGCGAACAAACTCGCATTCATCAACAGGACTCATCATTCCCAAATCTACCAAACGCTTGGCACGGACAGCTCACCTGCACGAAGTCAAAGGTTCGCTCAGTCGAAGGGAGAGCCAGAACTCAAAGCCTGCAGAACGAGAAAATGATCTGGAAGACGTGTTCCGTGGTCCTTCTATGAAGACCCATTATCATTCGCGACGCCTGTCAAGCCCGCGACGACCCCTCTTCCCGCTTGACCTCTCACGTCAGCCAAAAGACTTGATATCGGAAGATACCACTGATCCTGATGCGTGGGTTGACACCGATGTTGAAGGAGGTTCAGAATGTTCAGAATTTGCTGCACTCGAACTCTCACCTTGATATGACGATTTTCTGATGGTTCTCCGAGAATCGAGGCTATGTATTAAGGGAAGGACTTCAATTGCACATACCATAGGTATTGTCATGCAATCACTGCGGCTGAGCGCTGACAGCGCTGATGACGCATCCATGCTGCCCATACCAAGCCCGTGCCACGTGACTGTCGAACTCGTGATTTTGAATACAGTCTTGGTTACGATGTATGTCCGAAACCAATATTTCGTAGTCTGTCCTAGTCATTATACTGGAAATTATGGGAAGCCTTTCAATTCCTTGAGCATTTAGCTTACGCATTGCTAGTGATCGACGCGATGGTATTCAGGTATTTTGCAGGGGGTAAGCTCTGCTTGTTTATCAAAGAATCAGGCTCATGAGGTCTATTCCAGAGGTGTTCATTCTCTCTGGGACTATCTCTGCACTTATTTCCATGAGCGAGATGTCGGGTTTGAACCCTTAACACTGTATGGGAGGCTGAGGTGTAGGTGTGTGTATTTGACTTGAGAGGTGTTGTCTCACTACTGGAACTAAATAGCTGCCCATCCTCGGCCCATCCACACTTGCCCCAAGTGGCAAGCTGAACTTGTCCGGAATATATATCCAGCACCCAACCTACTCCTTTAAAGCTTGATGGGCCCGGTACTATTGAAATGCTACAAGATGTCCTGAGCAATTCTCGTTCATCCGGCTCTAGCTTAACCAGGTGTCCTACAGCTCCGTGCACCGGAAGCAAGATATCTCACCACAGGAGACTCGTTATGAAGCCTTGGCTCAGTTCGTGTGGTACGATAAAATAGGTCATATCTCTACAAGATCCGATGACCTTGGAGCGGCGACTACCTGCATGCGGCTCGCGTGCCAGGGCGCAAATTTGAAGCCCACTGCTCAGCGCTCAACTGCGCCTGCTGGAGACCGATCACTATATTTAAATCCATTCGGAACATATCTGTTCCATCCATCACCGGCACCCATCATGTAAATCCGCGCCATGATCATCGTGGGAATTTAGCACTCTTCTGGCGCTACAGTGATCCTTACTGGTCCTTTCCTACCTACTAATACCACCAAGCCGGTTGACTCTTCAAGCTTCAAGCTTCATATACAATGTCACGTTAACTTATGTTGTCCATCATAAGTTCCCAGATCATTGCATTGGTTTCTTTAATTGAGCAACCTCAATTGTTTCCTAGGTAAATTAGTATTTTAAGGCTTGACAACCAATGCCACTAGTGTCAAAATTTGCAGCATCAACTACAGGACCGCTGTGTATCTTTGACACTCGATGTAACGCATGGTGCCTCCATCTGCCAAACTTCGAGTTCGAACGTAAATGTTCGTGTCGTTTGGTGCCTTCCAGTTTCCATTTTTACTGACGGCTTTCATCCAGTATTGTCTCATGGAGACGCATTCCCGGTCGGTACGGGAACGGTCGATTGGGCTTCCTTGGGTGAGTGGGCCCAGGGTCTGGATGTGCTAAAGGCCACCAGATACGATCTGAAGCTTCTTATCCCCCACTAGCCCTCCTCCAGCTGTAAATTACCCTCCCGGTGGGTCATTCTCGCCGTGAGCAGCTAGCCGGTCACCGAATGCGGTTGGAGTCGTGCCTCGGAAATTTTTCTTCCACTGGGTGTATAGGCTCAGTAGTATCATTCCTAAACAGAACGAGATGGTCGGCGCAGTTGGGGTAGCGGTAGCCTATTGGTGAGAACTTTTGCAGGTTCGAAACTGCCATCATCCCCGCCACCTAGCATCCCTCTTGCCCTAGCTAAGAGGCCCTTCCTCATCCTAGCAGACGAGTGCCTGCAGCAGGTTCTAAGGACGTGGTCTGCTTCGCCACGTTCCGCTGGACACTTCTGGCTTGGGTTTCGCTGCTAAGCAGTTTGCTATAGAATAGGCAGCACCTCGCGCGCACAACTGATCTATAGTACTCGACTCTATATCTGTCGCAACCATCATTTGCGCAATACAGCTCGAGTTGACACGTTCAGCGCCTACGCACGAGTTCCAATTTCCGCTGCATGCAGCCAACGCCTCACACTTAAACCTACTTGAACTATTTGTTGCTTTATATAGCTCATTCACATTTACGACGTACCATGTACGCAGATACTGGGTTCGCATGATAGATGGACGGATACACTGCGCATATCGATGTAAGAAACAAACCTGTGCAGTTGAATCCCGAGGCGGGCTGCTAACTTGGCTGACTAGATTGGACACCGCCCCTCTATATTTGCTTCGACGCCTACTTCCTATATCAGACGACATACGCTTTTACACGTTATCTGTCTGATCCGACCTCGGTATTTTCGCCCCCCTTTACGAGTGGTTTCCAGTCCAGCCGCGCAACGGCAATCACTTAAAAATATATCATGGCTATTTTACACCTCTACCATTATTGGGCTGTACCATAGGTTTTCGGTGGTCTAGTAGCGGTGTACGGGAGCTGGACCAACGGTTGCAATTGTGGGGGCAAGTGTAACCTCGCTGCCTGCTCGAAGTTGACGACAACTGATGTACATATCATAAGAATATGTTAAATGTACTGAATGACGTAGCTAAGCGGGTCTGTAGTTGTCATACTTAGTCACGGTGGATCACGAAGTGACCGTAAGGGATAATACCTCCACTAACGTGGGAATCAGCCAGCTCCCACAGTGCCCATTTCATTATATGCATAGCTGGTAAATTCAGCCCGACTTGTACCATTCAATAATGCAACCATCATCAAAGCAGTTGTCGCCGCCGGCCGCCTCTCCTCAAAATTCTCTGCCGAGACAGTTGAGCGTCTAGCGCGCAGTCGGTCATTGCCAAGGTTCATAGAGCCATCACTAGTGCACTCTAGTACATCCTGCGGCAACCAGGCCCTCATCCTATTTTAATGCATCTAAGTCTAACTTTAGCATCGATGTTCAAGCTGGTCCGTCGTGCACCAAACTCTTGATCGTTGCTGAATGAGAATGAAGGCACATGCGTACTCTTTTCCAGAATCCAGTCTGATCACTGCCTGATCCTCAGATCTTTCCTTCCGTCGCACTGCGACAGTGTCAGGTAGACAAGCACAAAACCTCCGCGCTGATACTTGTCCTTCTGGAGTAACCATTATAATTATCCACGCTGCCTAACACAGATGTCATCCATATCTGCTTTGTTCAGTTCCAAGTTGTGAACAGGTTAGTGCTCAGCTCCCTTATAATATAGCGTGCGATCATTCCTTTCAGACAAAATCTAGTCAGATTTTCCCGCGCGGCATGTTTGACTAGCACTAGCCATCTGCATTCTTTTTTTACTATGCTCGAGGAGTTGTCTTGAACTGATGTGGCAACCTGACACTGCCACTACTACGGGACATTTGCGGCCGTCTGGCTGTCCTGGCCATCTGACTTATTTTATGTTCTCCGAGTCATGGTTTCGTGACACAAGTATGGTACGCCACCATTCTTCAATGTATCGGCAGGTAGTTGCTAACTCTAAGAGCAGTACAGTATTGAAATTAAAATGCATGAAGTGCTGGGAATTGCTGAGCAACTGTTTATGGAGGGATTACACGCCGGTCGTCATTAGTCGAGGTACAGCTGCTTTGAATCGGGATACCTCAGGCTGCCTCTGCAAGATAAAAGCTGAGAGGGGTATGTTTCTTGCATCATCATCTTATCCTACATCCCACTACTCTCCCGGGTGCGAGCACTGCGGCCTATCGTGAATAATCACGATGCTTACTCCTATCCTAATTGCTTCTTTCTTTTCATTGATTAATGCTGCATCTATAGTATCTCGTTCACAGTCCTACCCTCGTTCACAATCCTCTCAGCCCGCTGTACTAGGTCCACAAACCACAATAACCATAGGTAATAATGTTATCGCTCCAGATGGCTTCGAACGCTCGTGAGTCTATTGCCACGACACTCCTCGGGCTCGCTCCTCATCTTTAACAGAGCGACTCTCGTCAATGGCATATTCCCTGGACCCTTGATTGCAGCCCAGAAGGTGAGCTTCTGTCGTCCTTGACGTGCACGAGTGCTGACCTCACAATAGGGAGATAACTTTTCCATTCAGGTAGTCAACGAGCTCACAGACGAGACGATGTTCAAGAGTACCAGTGTCGTAAGCAGTGCCAATCACCCGCGCTTTCATTGACTCACTTTGTTTGCCGCAGCACTGGCATGGTATCTTCCAAAATGGGACGAACTACGCCGACGGGACATCCTTCGTCACACAATGTCCGATTGCACAGAACAACTCTTTTACTCACAACTTCTCCGCCCCGAACCAAGCAGGTACTTACTGGTATCACAGTCATTACTCCGTCCAATATGTAAGTAGCTCTCGCATTTTACTCGCGTGGTGGAGGACTGACCTGTGGGACAGTGCGATGGTCTGAGAGGAGCCCTGGTTATCTATGACCCTGATGACCCTTTGGCATACATGTATGATGTCGACAATGGTGAGCGAATCGTCCGTGCATGCTATGAACCCTCTGACCATCATGTGTTACCAGCAAGTACCGTAATCACACTTTCCGACTGGTGAGTTTAAGGTACATTGGTAACGTACCCGACTAAAGCAGTGTCACTAGGTATCACGTTGTAGCCCCTGTCTTGCGCCACATCATAGGTACCGACGCCAACTCTTCGCTTATCAACGGACTGGGTCGTTATGCAGGCGGACCCGCGTCTGACCTGGCTGTGATCAACGTCGAACAGGGAAAGCGATACCGCATGCGACTGGTCGCAATGTCCTGCGACCCTAATTTCAATTTCACCATCGATGGCCACAACTTCACCATCATCGAAGCGGATGGACAGCTGACCGACCCACTACCTGTAGATCAACTCCAGATTCTTGCGGGTCAGCGCTATTCTGTGGTTCTGGTAGCCAATCAGCCGGTGGATAACTACTGGATACGCAGTCTTCCTAGTTTGGCGGGTGCATCCTTCGAAGGAGGAACGAACTCTGCTATATTGCGTTACCAAGGCGCCCCGCAGGTCGACCCGACCACGGTCCAGACGACAATCCAGAACCCATTGGTAGAGACCAACTTACATACTCTAATAAATCCCGGTGCTCCTGGCATTCCAGGGTACGGGAACGCAGATATCAACCTCGACCTCCAGATTACCTCTCTCGGCGGATTCTTCTCTGTCAATAATGCCACATTCGAACCACCCACCGTTCCTGTTCTACAACAAATTCTCAGTGGTGTAGATCCATTTAATCTACTTCCAAACGGGAGTGTGATCCCTCTAAAAGCCAACCAAGTGGTGGAGTTGACAATGAAAATAGTATCTGGTCCAGGTGGACCCGTGCGTCTTTTCCTTTCCTTTGATGCTTATGTGTCTGATTTATATTATACCAGCATCCCATACACCTTCATGGGGTAAGTTCACCTTGACTTCGATGACATATTTGATTGGTACTGATGATGGTCATCAGCACTCATTCGATGTCGTACAGAGCGCAGAAAGTAGTACCTTCAATTATGTAAACCCAGTTCGCCGTGATGTGGTAAGCGCTGGTACTGCGGGGCAACAGATGGTGATACGATGGACGACCGACAATTCTGGCCCGTGGTTCTTGCATTGGTGTGTTATTATTATTATTTTGAGCCATCATGAACAGTACTAACTTTGAACCAAAAGCCACATTGACTGGCACCTCGATGCGTATGTCTTTGAACGTCCTCGTAAAAGAAATGACTGATTTTTCGCATCCAGCGGTTTTGCCGTAGTAATGGCGGAAAGCCCTTCAGATACCGCTGCACATGTGAACCCCGTACCACGTAGGTCATATTTCAGGAGACAGCATTTCTATGGCTGAATTGCTTTACAGAGGAATGGTACGAGTTGTGTCCGACCTTTGACTCTTTAACACCTACCCAGTTGGGGGGTGGGGGTCGCTTCGCCTATGAAGAAGCAGCTAGTATTACCCCTGCGGCTCTTCTTTTCCCACCATCACCACTCCCTTAAATACCAATATCATATTATTATTATTATTTCGTTTCTGTAGGGGGCATCATGTTTACAGGATAAACTGTATGTGGGTAGTGTATTTACATGTACATGGACCTCTCTATTCCACTCAGCACTTAAATGGACGAGGATAATGCGTAGGAAGCAATAATACCACTGATAAGCACTACGGAGCAAATCTGAGAGCAACAACTTCAGCATGGAACGAACATAGTACTGTAAAGCTTCTCACCTTCCCCATCCGAGTCCGACATCTGCTGTCAAGTGACTGTGTCGAACATCCCAATCGGATGCCGGTTTCTTTGCGTCCGACCAGGCCAAGCTCCAAACTGTCCAATCGTGTTTGAGTGTGGTGCCGGTGATCGATATCACTGGTTCGTCCATCCTTGACGTCGCAATTTTTGTGTTGTCGCGTGAGTAGATTACGGTGTACAGACACATGCTCGGTTTTGATTATCAGGACTGTTTCTCCATTCTTGAGATCCCAGATTCTCATCGTAGCGGCGCGGGCGCCAATCCCCGACTCCGCAAGAAAACACATACAAGATACGATTCGCAGATATTCGTAACAACAAGATAGTATAGGTCATTTATACAGTTCGAGCGGCAGAATCGAGCCCAAGAAAAAAAAAAGGCCACCAAGAAAGACAATCGCGTGAACCTACTCGACCATAGTATACTCCAACTCGTCCTCGTCAGGCACACCGGTAAAAGAACCTTTTTTAGTGGGCGACTGCCCCGTCGTCTCGTCCGCGGCCTTTCGTTTCCTCTTCCTATCCTTGAGCGAGTCCACGAAAACAGGCTGAGTGTACTTAGTGCAAGGCAGAAGTTGCATATGTTGCAGCATGATCTGGTATATACGAGAACCGTTGACATCGCGGGGGTTGTCTCTACGCGGTTTGGGCTGAGAAAGTATTTGATGTCCAAGACGCTCCACCACAGCAGATCCATATTCAAACGACAGGATTTGCAGAATATACTCCTCGTCTAACTGATGACAAGGCTGAGACAATGGTAGGTAACAAAGCAAGATATCACACACCGTACTTGGACCGATATATTGCAAGAAATTCACCCGATCGCGAATGTGAACAGCAAGACCATTGCAAGTCTTCTGACGTGAGCGGCGGTTTATCGACGGACGCCCCTTCGAAGGTAGACCATGTATACAATCTGAAAGCACTTCAATAGTCAGTTTATGAAGCCTCTGGACTAAATGTGTAATCGGGAGAGCAGACCAACTGATTTTCGGCACGTCGACAGGATCGAAGACACAAACCTGTGGGTGCGGTGGTCGACACAGAGCCTCAAAAACGGGTTTTCCATACATATCGCCGAAGTACCTTGCCAAACGAGGAACGAGTTGGCTACCTTCTGCAACGACTGGGGTGCGGGAAAGTAATGTTTGCAGTTGATCCTTACTCGAACGCATCACTCGTAGTCGGGTGGCAGCAAAATGATGTAGCACCGCGTGCATGCGATCCTTTTTCGTTTTTCCTCGCGAAACAGAGAGACGAGAAACACAATCAACCAAGACACCATCCAGAAGGACCGATAAATGTTGCTCTTGAATTTCTTCGCTGTAATAGAACCATGTAGGGTAGGCGTCTAGCCTCGAAGGCAGGCACTTCTCGACAGAGAGGGCATCACGAGAGGAAAGCTTGCGAAAGACAACACAATGACGGTAACTCGCGTCTGCAAATTCACCTGGCGTCATGGTCAATGATTTTTGTTGATGGCATATAGTGATACTAACGCCGTCGTACGAAACACAACCATGAAAATCTGACCAGCGGCACGTCGAGCAACACAGAGGATGAGATTTAAGCGAAGACTTCAACCATGTACAAAAATGTTCGGATGTTTCAAAAAACGCAAGATTATATCGTGGATAATAGAGTGCATCATAATAACGGGGATATTTGTTCACATCGTGGGGCTCGTCGAAAGGAGGACAGTGTCCTTCATCAAGGACTCGAGCCAAATGACAAGGCATCTTTGTAATAAAAACCCTGAACACGCATTAGCTATACTGCATTGAATGAAACAAACGAACTATACTCAACATGTGCCTGCCGCAGTGCGTGCTTTTTCAGTGTATCTGCAAGTATTTTGTTGGAGAAAGAAAAAGGAAAAATGACAGCGCGATGCTTTCCCACCCACAACATCGACCACCGACTAATTACAAGCGCACATCTTCCCACACCCACATTTTCCCACATCCATATTTTCCCACACCCACGGGTCCGTTTGCAGAGAAATAGTCATTTCCTTGCGAGAGAACCCTCTTCCACTAAAGTGGAGTCGGGGACTGTCCTGCCGTCCGAGGATTCGCTGCTTAGCATTCACACTCCAGTACACTCACAGCACACTGTCATGTCTGTGCCCTGTCCATTTTGTGACGACCTTTCCAATCTCGACGTCCCATAATTTCACTTTCATCTTGACTTCTGCTGGCAACAGTCTTGTTGTTTGGAGACAATGTCATTTGCACACCGCTGCTTTCCTTTTCCTGCCATCTCGCCAGTCCTCACCTATCTGTGCGCCGCTTTCCAAGTCCCATGGTCGTAGCGAGCCGTCCCTCGAACATGTGATGGTCCTCCCCCAGGCAGGTGCACAACACCTTGTTCCTGTGCAATGACTGCTGGCGTCTGTTGTTTTATACTGGTATTTGAAGACATGGTCGGCGCCGGGAAGGTCTCAAGTATAACAGATGATCCATGACGCGACAGAAGCCCGTCAGGATCTTTGGATTAAAACGAGTTGTCCTGCAACGGCAAATATTCCTGGTCAGTCGGCCTGTTTATCTTTTTTGGCTTCTGCTCCCGTCAACATAAGCGTACAAGCCATCGCTCACCAGACAGTCTGCTGATAGGAATCCAATTCTCACCCAGAAGCCAACTCCGGCACTGTGTATACAGGAGTTGCGTATTGGACAATGTTTAGAGGGCGTCCAAAGTTGCTGGTAAGCGGTGGGTATAGACGAATTCTGCTCAAATCACCAGCGATCATTGGGCACCATAAATTGCCACTGCGAAGGTCCTATCTATCACTACTGATTAATGAGCCCCAAATTTACTTGCTCGTATTGACCTGTGAGATGAGTTTGGCTGGATTACAATGTTTTTCAACCCCTTAGGCGGTAGGCTACGTACATTGTAAGTGAATGAGGCACTAGACTAAACATGTCCACTGCCTGGCAATCACATCAGTGTAATGGGTGGACTTCAGGTGACCAATGCGGTAGAATTTCTTGACTTGAAGTTGCCAATCATCTGTCTCGTTGCCCTCAGGGTAACTACAGTAAAGCTCCTCTAACGGACCAGCAAGCGACTGGCGTTCTAGTACGATGCACCGTATGAGTTGTTTTGGAACATCAAACACAACAAGTGTCTGAAGTCCAGGGAGAGGGAGATCTTGCAGTCTGCTGGATGTGGGGAGCAGCGCCGTTGCCAGCACGAGATTGTTGTAGTCCTCCCCTGGTCCTAATGTCAATGTCTTGACCTTGGACATCTGGGTGTACAGGCGATGAAGGAACCCAGCATCTACATACTGTGCAAAATTGAAGAGGTGGAGTTCATCCAGCTCCAGAGGATCCTCAGAATCGGTAAGATTGACCAACTCATCAAGGAAATATTCAATACTGTCGTCAAGCTGCTCTGCGGTCACACACAAGGTCAAGATCCGAAGATCAGGCATTTGAACATTGTGGAGAAATTCCGTGCCCCAACAGTCGATTGTGCGCGACTTGATAGCCAGGCTATGCAAACGAGGCAACTTGATGGTGTGTGTATCAAAAGATTGAAGGTTCACCTCGAGCGCCAGAGTCCGGAGGTTGATGAGTGCGCCAAGGAGCTGCGACAACATTTCTGCTTCAGGCCCCGCGCGTGAATTGTATTCATTCATGTGGGTATCATAATGGATCCGGAGGTTTGTGAGATTGGACGATAGCATGGACGATGATGGCCAGGCCCAGGTTATGCCAAAAAGAAGAAGATCGCGGATGGGAGGCGCTGAACCGGGGAAAAGTGATGGTTCACCAATAAAATGAGTTGCATGACGTGAGTTGTGTATAAATTGAAGATGCAATTTTTCTAGTCCACAGGCTGGATGGACGGAAGGGCGTGACATCAACGAAAGTGCTTGATATGTGTGGGCAATGGAGGTCGTCCTGAGCGTAAACTCATGCCAACGATGCACATGGGCATGTAGCTCCTGAATGACAGAGCCAAGATGGACACCGGCCATAATTTCTTCACGTGATTGGGGTGGTAATACTCCTCCACTCCTCTCAACCAGATTTTCATATACTGGTACAATCCAAGCGGGGTTGTCCCAAAGAATTGTGATTTGTATGAGACATGACCCGCTACGCTGGAGAAATGTCCGCGCGTGCTCAAGAGCTGCAGCACCTTCACGGAAGGAGATTTCCAGCACAGTCCACATCGATGGAGTCTGGGATACGAGTGAGTGCCAATGCTCGCACACACGTGTGGCTTGCAAGAGCGCTGATCGAGGTGGAGGGTCATCAGTGATATTGCCGGCAAAAAGTCAATTTGCTAGCTCGAATCGCCACTGCTCATAATCACCATCTAATTCATCTAATCCATCTAATTCACCTGGTCCCCAATCGTCCCAACGTCTGCCTATGATGGCATTTTCTTTCTCGAGATAATCATCCAAGGCAGCTTGGTCTTCCTCGCGCACCAGCTTGAATATCATAAGGAGGATGTCATCCGAGAGCCGACCAACATGAGAGCTAATCATCTCGACTGTTGGATAAGTACCAAGGTAAGCATAGTCATGGTTAATACTTTCCAAAACTTACCAAGAGGTTCACTGCCGTTACAACAAATCGCCGACTCCTCAGTGGTAAACTTCCGTTCCTTCTCGATAATAGGCCTCTAAGCTAGGAGTTAGAGTGGACACGTTCACGAAAATTTCACGGTGATGAGTGACCTGCTAGTATATGAAGAGGTCGTCTGGCTTGGAGGTATTGGGCAGGAAAGGGACTGAAGAGAATAACTGAACCTGGATTCCCGAGAATGCTAAATTTTCAGATAAGACACAAGAATTGGGCTCAGGTATTTTGCCGCGTCACTGCCGCAACTTGCCGCACCACTACCGCATCACTAGTACCTGCTGCACCACACCGAAACATACATTCAACGTTCATTTCCGACAACTACTCTAATCGTACACAGCATAATTGACCTAGCAGTATCACTCGTCGAACTCATCAACTATACGCCTCTCGGACATGCCTTTGAGAGGTTGAATTTAGAGGACGTGTTGGGCGTGTTGCGGCACAGATGCGGCAGTGGGCGCGGCAGCAGTGAGTCCTAGTAATATAGTACGAGACAATGACATTCAGACCATATAGATTCTAGAGCACCCACTTTACAATGACCTGTCGCTCTCGACAGCCACCTGCTAGTTACAATCTGTTATATACGACTCAGACCTCCGAGTCAGATGCATGTCGCAACACACTATGTGGCACAGCCACTAATATCGGGCTAGCATATTTTTTTGATAACATATCCCTTCTTATGCTCATAATATCACACTCGTTGTCACCTCTTGCATGTAACTCCCTGCTTGCCTGAATGAGAATGATTCCGGTATGTTGATGTCAAGTTTCATTCTTGAATTGTGCCGATTGCATCGTGATAACACCCGCCAGAGCTTTATCAGTAACTTATTTCAGCCCAGCAGCCCATGCAAGTGTGACGCCTCGCAGCTTGATACTGCGGGAGTGCCCCATAGTTTCTCTCAGGTCAAGAAAGGTGAGTAACCTAATGACCACTCAAAGGCCTGCATCCTGATGTTCTCCAGTCTCAGGTTTCAGTCACACAGAAACTGTGACCACGCAACCTCGTACTGCTACACCCAATGAACATGTCCGTGTTGATGGTGAGTGTATTTTGGCCTTTTTTCACTGCGCCAAGCCTTTGACTCGGTGCCTCCAGTTTCTGTCCGTGTCTTTGAATCAGAACATCACTCGCAATACTATAGCTCAGGTGTTCACACTACACCACCCCTGCAACACCCACCAGTGACTTCACAGCCTGCCTCGCAGCACTATACTACCCTAGATGTTCACCCTACTCCGCCTTTGCAACACCCCCCGGCGCCTCCACAGCCTACCCTAGATGTTCACCCTACTCTGCCTTTGCAACACCCCCCAGCGCCTCCACAGCCCGTGCGAGATCAGCCTCATACAAATCGGCCAATCCCTTCTCAGGTCAGTCAACTACGCGCATGATTGACGACTCACGAGCCACCTAGACAAAACCTACAAAAGCCACCTGCTACTAGTAAGTACCATCATCACGTTCAAGGCTGGAGCTGTGATTAATTTATCTAAGGGACTGATCCAACTGCACGCGCCTCTGCTGCCCACCAACCCCAGACACCTTAGTGCTGCCGCAGTCCAGTCCTGAACCAAGGTTCGAACCCGAACCTTTGTGGACTGGACCGATGGTTCAGTCACGGGTCCGTTATTTCTCCTGGACCGAACCCCCTGATAGGTTCTAGGTTCGGCATTATCCTAGTCCACGTGAACCGGTCCAGACGCGTCTAGACCGGTTCGAACCTAACGCTGTGCTACTTCGGCGAAGCCTCACGTTTTGGGTGAGGCATTCTATTCAAGTATCGTGCTTGCCCATCTTTACTGTCTTCTGCCTTCTCCCGTGTTCTTCTCTCTTCTCGGCGTCTTCAGCAATGCGACTCACTAACGCGCTGGTAAGTTTACAACTAGTTTGTTGTCCATCACAATTGGTTGCTACTAGTTGCTAACTTCTCATGTCATTTATCGCAGAATGTACTGTCTGTGCTTGCGATTCACCATAATTATTTTCTGCCATGCTTTGGCACCTCTGAGTTGGCAATCTTGCCACTGGTTCGAACTTCGGTGTTTTATGATGCGGAATGTTCACGTCTCGGCGTTTTAAGGTGCGCAACGGTTTTGAATTTAGTTAAAATACACTAATGTGTTGCACAAGTTCGGCAACCATGTCGTCCGCACGTCGCGCTGACGGCTCACTGAAAGATGCCACTGAGATAGTTTGGTACAACGACGCTGATGATGACTCCCCAATACCCCCTCCCCCTCTCCCTCCCCCCCCTGCGCACAACGGCACTCTTAACTCTTTCATACGCCGTTCGGGTCGAGCCACCAAACCTACGGAGAAGATCCGGGAGACTGCTAGCAGTGTCCCGGCCAAACGGTCAGCTGCAGGACCTCCTCAAGGTGCCCCTGCACCAAAACGAAGCGCTAGCAACAAAGAGAATCACGATCACGATGACACTGAAGAAGAATGTCCTCCGCTCGAGGATTTTACAGATGATGAGGAAGACGATGAGAAAGAGGAAGCATACCAACAGACGAAAACGCTCGGTGACCAGGATCGTGAAGACCGTAGATCCCTCAAGAAGGATGAACGCAGCGCGGACTTGACAACCATCTTTTCTTTCGAGAAAGATCGTGTTAACCCCCACACCCTGACACCATCGGCAAGGCACTCGCATTCGTCGCACAAGTAAGTACTCAAGTACTCATCTAACTGTCGTTGTATACTGACATGACACTGTTTAGGTTCGGAAGTCCCCTCAAGCGCGCGCCTTCCTTCAGAAGTGTTGCGCGGAAGTGAATGAGCCCACCTTAGAACTCTCAAAATGGATTCGCACACGCTGGGCATCGCTTTTCAACATGCTGCAGCGTATTTTTCAATTGCGCAAAGTAAGTGCTCTACTATACTAATGACTACATGAATACATTGCTCACTTGATTTGTCAGGGAATAAACAGATTCATCCAGCTCGCTGACGAGAGTGACGAGGTCCCAAATTTGAAGGGCAAGTTATACGCGGATTTCAGACTTTCATTTTTTCAACAAAGGCATGCAATGCCTCGAGAGAGTCGTATGTCGCTCATCACTCTTTTATGTCAATTGTATACTAATATTACATAGTTCAATATGTATGATAACACTAGTACTTCCTCGCAGACTCCTGTAGGGCCGTCTGTTACTGCACCTCCCTCACTTGCTCGCCAAGGCTCGTATGGCCATAACTGGATGCGCAACTCTGTGAAATCACGTATCGTGAATGATACAGCCACGCGAAGGCCTCGTCAAGAACTCGAGGACTATCTGGACGCACCGCTTGAGGATGTTGACAATGTAGTGGCCTGGTGGGGGGTATGTCTCATTGTTTTATTCGTGTTGCTTGCATACTAACAAACTTTCAAGCACCATTCTGTGCAATACCCGACTGTCTCCCGCATCGCGAAGGACTACCTGGCCATTCAGGGCTCGGCTGTTGCGTCCGAGCGAGCGTTTTCAAGCGGCGGCATTACTGGGACCGCACGTCGCGGCAGCTTGCAACCAACAACATTTGAGGCTCTTCAATTGCTCAAGAGTGCATACCGTCAAGGGCATATCTCTGCGACAGCCCAGGCTGAGTTTGTCGCTCCGTATGATAACCGCATTGTGAAGGAAGGGTCCTAGTAGCTATTGACACTGTACACATTGTTTTTTTTTGCAAATTGAAGCAACAGTTCGAGGGTTCGAACGCGTCCTGAACCCGAACCGAACTCTTGCGAACGCGTTCGAAGGGGTCCAGTCCTAGGTTCAGCCATCTGGCCTGAACCTGACCAATGGTCGAGTTCGGGGTTCGCAGATATAGGGCAATGAACCCGACCGAACCGAACTTCGGCACCACTAAGACACCTACTAGTGGCGATATCGAATGGGACGTCTGGCCTGATGGCCACATCACACGAATTTACTCGCATGAAGATGCCAAACGACCTGAGGTCAATGATTTCCATATCCACTGGGCTTGCGAGGGTCTAGGTGCACCTCGAAAGCAACATAGAGGCTCGCTTGATGCCTTAGAGTGGCAGGAAGGTGTGCGTACTACTCATCGACGCTGCAACTTGAATGGCGGCATTGTATGTGCCAACCATGAATCCAAGGGTGGATTGTGTGCTATTGTCATCCGTCCTACTACGACCAAGAAACTCATTGCCAAACAGCTTGAGGCATTGTGATCTTGTGGTGCCATGCTCGTCCATAATAATTGTGGTATAATTTATGATCTTTTCAAATTTTCAGAGGGTGTGTGCTTCATTCATCGAGGCTTTCACCACCACATTCGCCTACCATGACGACTGCATCTGACGAAAATGGAATCACATCACTTCCGGCAAGTCATCAAGGAGCACCCCCGCATGGGTGCAACACAGCTTGTGATGGGCCGCCCGGGCATCGATGGACCGCAGGAGTCAGTTGCAACCATCTCTCCGGAGCTTCTGAATACAGCCAGTCTCGTCAAGGCACACACATCTGACTAGCTAAAACATACGCTCAATGGCCCAAGTACAACCCTTCTTATGCCTCCCACCTCATGTCGCGCATTGTACTCCTGAGGGCTTGGTGGATCGTCTGCGACGGTGCTTCTTTCTGTCGAGAGAGAATTTCTTGTAGCCCTTTCGCAACGGGAGGATGTCGATTTAAGAATGGAAACGTGGTGTCGCTCATTCCAGAAGCGTAGATCCGCAGACATTGGCCTGCTTCGGGATGGCTCGGGTCCCTCTTCAGATACGTGGCGCTAAGTTGCGGGTCCGAGTCCACATTGAGGTCGAGAAGGAGAGTGATGTAGGGGAGATCTGATTGGCACTCGATCGAGTAATGCGTGCGCGTACTATCGTACCCTGGATCTCCGATATCGCTAATCCTCCCCACTTTGTCGGAAATGAAAATTTGGGACATGCGTTTCAAATCGGGGCCTAGGCTGGGATCGTCAAAATAGATAGGGATCATCTTGTCGACCAGCGGCTGCAGAGGGCAGCATTGCACCGCGCTTGTGCGATGCCAATGTCGCAAAGTCCACTCATCGGGATCACATCTAGCACTTTACAGCGATATCTTAGAAATGATCTCGCTCGAACAACGTTTAGAAGCTTACCTTGCCAACTCCTCGAAATCACTGTCCGCAGGCGAGATAAACTCTTCCATGGATATCCAGTGAGAAAAATTGATGTAGGCATGCTGAAAAGCTGTCTTGGCCTCCTCTCCTGCCTCTGAGTCCGACCAGAATGCCGCGCCAAAAAGATATTCCAAGAACCCGACGACAGAGACCTTCTGGCAGTCTAGCAGTTCGGCATGCTCACTTCCGTTATAGAGTAGATGCTGGATCGTGATTTCGGGGGGGTTTCGGCGGACAAAGAGATCCTTAGCAAGAAGCAGCAAAAGTCTGCTAGTCAACCCTCCGCTCTGTCCGATTTCGACCATCCCACTATGAATCCTGTTCTCCAAGACATGCAAAGCATTAGGCAAATTGTCAGGTGATTGATGGAGTAACATTGCTGCGACACAAGACAGAAGGGGCTCTGATGGATAACCGGTATCACTCCAGAGCCCATTTTCGGTCGTCGAGAAACATACACGCAAGTGACTAGCCACTGCTGTTTTGATGTAAGAAACAGTATCGCGATGACCAAAGCGGATGTCGAGAGCGAATCTCTGAGCCAGTACGGCGAGAGCCTGATTGGTAGCCATAGAATCAAATACCATAGAGTTGCATAGCTTCTGACCGGCCAACTTCAGAACCCCACCATTTAGCATGAGTGATTTCCACCTATTCGCGGGGATCAACAAAACTGAACACGAGCATAAAATCAAGAAACAAACAGTGGACGACCAAATCCAACGACATGGCAAAACTTTGCGATATCATTAGCTGGCATATCACCTAGAGGGGTCGCAAACTGATCCCAACCAAGTCCATGATAAGGTGGATATGAAGAATTCCCAGATTGCACTACCCGCATGGAATTTTCTGCAATATTGTGTGAATACTAGGAACTGCCAGGGACATGAAGCAGGTACTTACGAATCACTTGAGGAGGTGGAAAATCGGCCGCCTGTGAGGTCGTAGATGCAAACACGACCCAGACTGGTGTGTTATCGTGGGAGTAGGAGCTAATCACACTGCAGAGAATACGCGATAGACGGATGCCACGACTGTTCAACTTGTTGAGAGGGCATGCCTTGTCGAATGCAATGACAAGTTTTGGCTCGTCGAAGAGATACTTGTCCTTCCTCTCCTCCTCATTCCTCTTCGTTTTCTCCCTTGCAGCGAATATGTGCGGCATAGCTTGCACCATGTCTCGGAAAGCTTGCTTAACAGAGGATTGGCGTGGTGATTTTAGAACCTGTTGTGTGACAACGTTCTCCAATTCAGCATTGTTCTGCCAGTGTCTGTCAAGCAATCATGATTGGCCGTGCTCACCATGTTATATTGAAAATCCACCATCTCAAAGAACTTGGTACGAGCCTCTGAGTGCATGTCACACATCTCGTCATTCCATGCTTTGATTGCAACATCAAGATCACGAGAGTCCAGTGCAGGTATCTTGCTGCCCAGATCCCACCAGAGCACCTGGAATATGGCCGTAAAAAAGGCGTAACAACGAGCGGTATACTCGGTTTCAGTACAGTCCATTGTACATTCTGTCAAGATGCATGCAGGCACCGGGTCTCGGTTAGGGAAACCTCTGTCACTTAGTTCGCGAAGGTTCATGTACAAAACAAGGACGCCTTTTTTCCGGAGCTAACTCAATAATTTTGGCCACCTGATGCATGCATGCACGTTATAATACTCACCTCGAGAATGAGTCTTGATTTTCCTGTTCCAGAACTCTGAACGATCGAACAGAACTTGCCATAGTAAGACTTCGAGGATGTCCTGAACTCGATGTTGTTGTTTTTCAGGTACTCGTAAAAGCCGCCCGCGGCTAGCCCAATGTAAGGACTGCTAAATGAATCGTAAAGAATTTCATCTGTGTCTAGGATACCATTAACGTGAGATCAAAAAACTATGGATGAACGCCTGTGCTGACCTCGAGGTAACTTGGGCGTGGGGGAGTTAGTGTCAGGTAAAGTTTGATCAAGTTTGTCATGTTGTGTCTGTGTGAGCGCTAGGGGTGCCACCACAGAAAGATCCTGCGACCCTGATTGTCCTGCCATGAGGGCGAGCTTATCGATTATTGAACAGGTGGTTTTGGGAGAATGGCAAGAGAGAAAACGAGGCTCGTCGTTATATAACATCCCGCGGAACCAACTTGCGTCATCGCCATGTCGACATAGTTGCCAAAAAAGGCCAAAAACGCTCGGCCATTTTGCCAATTCCGGCAGCGAGTCGCCAGTCCCCAATTGCAACTCTGTCGTCCAACATAGCATCACGTGTCATCGTGGATGACACGGGGAAGGAATAATATGTTAGATATGTCTCGCACAATACCTTCGCATTCGAATCTAGCCCCTAGGCGTACGAAGTTGGCGAGCACACTACATGACCGACGGTGTGAACGCAAGCCTGAAAGCGATTGATGCGAGGTTGAGAAAGAACGAAGAACGAATGCATGATTGAACAGAAGACGCTCCAGACACAGGTGAGCTCATCCAGGGAAAAGAAAAGCCAATACTGGTGAAGGTCAAATATGCCAGAGGGGGGAGGAATCGAAGTTGGAGAAGAGGCTACTATCACTGGAGAGCGGCAGAGTGCAGCTGCAACATCGGAACCATAAGCAAGGTGAACAGCTGCTGCGATCAATGTCGTGCGAGTTTGGAGAGAAGTGCTGGGTAGGTGCATCGAGAAACGCTGTGTAAGCACATCATCAGACGAACTGACAAGCTCCGTCCGCAGGATTTCAAAATTGCAAGGACACTGTTTGCTTTCAGTCGTGCCTCAGAACGCTTACATCCAACGCGTTGGGGGCAGCATCACACGGGATGGGAGCTGTCAAACAGTTCAGGTTGCTTTTGTAGCACATAAGTGATGCAGAGAGCCATGGTAGATCACATGCAACAGCGGACAACACGGATACTTCATCAGGGTAATACAACGGGTCATAAATCAATGGGTATGTGGGTGTCTCGTGTTCACCATCATGAGGCGGGCAATCATGCAAGGTAAGCGACATCCTGAGACAACGATTCAGCGAGAATAAAAGTTACAAGCACGATGAGGCACGTACGTGGAACAGGGAAAAGACGGCCACAGTGAACGAGAGAAGAGATACCAAGGTCTCTGTCGCAGGCAAACGTCGAGTCAGCGAATGCTAATGCCAAAACAAAAACACACAATGATAATGCGAGAGATAGGACGAATAACTTGGGGGAAAAGGAGCAGACGAACAGGAACTTATATCTTTTGCAAGCCAAATGTATGGGCCATGAGCACAGCAGAGACAGGTGAAGACCCGAAAGAAATCGGAGAAGATACAATCGGAAATGGAAATTTGTTTCACGCGGGTGCAAAAACACTGTGCCTGCAGGCCTGGTGTGACGGCACGTAGAAGTTGTTAGACTTTAGATGGCGGCACAACGTAGAGTATTTTCTCGCGCAATGGTAACCAGATACCAGCCTAGTTGTAATTGGGAGAACTCTGGGGGCTAAGTACAGAAGCACGACTATATATATATTGTCGAGACGTACGAAGCCTGTGATAAACGGAACATTAGATTAAACGGAAAATAACATACGGCCCCGGCTCCTGCGAGTAGCCGGGCCTCGAACATTCTGTGAACTTCATCTGAACTCGATCACTTCCTAATACTTTTATCCTGGTGACGCGCACGCGAGTGTCACATACCCCCCTCCAGGATGAGCAGCATCCTTACCCTTACTTCTTTCTTTTAGCGGCCTCCTTTCCAGTCTCATCTCCGACCCGTCTACCAGTCTGGGGGGCGGTTTCATCCTCGTCATCGACCTCCATTCGGGCCCGGGTACCCGCGGTGTGAGGTGACCGTGTGCGAGGGGAGTTATTGTTAAGAGTAGGGGAGAAGGTGAGTGCGCGACTGCTGCCTTCTCCATGGGTCATGGTTGGATTGGTAGGGGGTGCACTAGCGGTGTGGCGGGCGCGTTTCGCGGCTTTGCGGTCCGCGATGCTGCGATCGCGCCACTCCCTCTGCCTCTTAGAGGTTTCAAGGTTCATCCAAAGGGCCTCCTCAAGGAGCTCAGCGCGACGCGGGTTTATCCAACGTCCGCCCTCAGGAGGAGGAGGTTGGCTGGAGTTGGCCTGAACGGCGGCGGTAGTGTCTTCGCCGACGAGGTCAATGAACGAGGGGGAGGGACCACTGATGCGTGGCCCTTCGGTGGACTCCTCCGCTATGCGAGAGGTATGTCCGTTGGTTGTCTGCATCATGTTGAAGGAGAGGGCAAAATCTCCGTACCCTGCAGGTGTAGCTCGGCCTGAGGCTGTACCAGACCGAAGGTGAGCATCATGCTCAAGGTAGGTGCGGAGCATGTCGAGGACGATCAGCAGGTCCCCATCTCCGAGGCCGTTCGGTAGAGTGAATCGGCGGGGACCAACGCGGGTGAGAAGAGGGGCCATGAGGCTTGGGATTATGTTGCAGGCAAAGAGAAGTAGGGATTCGTTGGTGGTGAAGGAGAACGAGGAAGCGGACGAGGGGTGAGGGGTGATGGGACTTTTGTAGGCCGAGTCAGCGGGGGATAAGTGTCCAATTAACACCTGGGGATCTCTCGCTGGGAGATTCCCGGTCCCCTCCTCAAGGTCTGAGACATTTTCGATCCCGAGCACTGTAAAATAATCTTTTAGTGCGTCGAGCTCCTCTACACGATCATACGGCAGCCAAGTGACATCACCACTTTTCCATTTTATTTCAAACATAGCGTCAGCACGCTTTCCTGAGTGAGTCAGAATCCGCTCGATGGCCCACTCCGAATCGGAGTCTTCAAAACCCGCCACCTGAGTCTCTAACCGTCCAGGGAAGAGTCGGTCGTCACTGGGGATGTGAATCCGAAGGTACGATGAGTGGAATACGGGATGGACGCCCCGTTGTTTCAAACGGTCAGGAAGTTCCAACTTGTAGGAGTTGTTGCGATAGTCCTCGAGAATCTTGTAGGGCCCGATGTATTTAGGTATTAGCTTTCTCACCGTACCCTTAGGTAAGGATATATTTTTGGTGGACACATACACCAGGTCGCCCATTACTAATGGGCACGCTCTTCGGCGTTTGTTAGCTTCATGCGTTTGCTTAACTCTTGCGCCCAGTACAGCGTCGTGTGCAGCCATAACCGCTGCCTTCATCTTCTGGGCGAATACACGTACCCCTGGATATTCGCTCGGCCCTGCGGTTTCCCAAATCATTGCTCTCGGCAGTCTGCCGTTTGCAAGGAAAGGTGAGGTGTCTGTGGACTCGGACTTGGCCATGTTGATTGCGAACTCTATCGCAGGTAGTTTAGCGACCCAGTCTCGTTGGTTGGGCCCAATACAGGACCTTAACATTTGTCCAATTGTTCTGTTGGCCCGCTCCGTGGCGCCGTCTGTCTGCGGGTGGTACGCGCTGGACATCCTTAGTTGGGCACCGATGAGCTTGTTAAGGTGAGTCCAAAAGTTGCTCGTGAATAGGACGTCACGATCGCTGATGATAGCTTTGGGGATACCATGGTATTTATATACCTCAGCGAACATCAGTTCGGCTATGTCCTTGGCAGTGTACGTCGTCCGGCTTGGGACCAGATGTACCATGGCCGTTAGTAGGTCGATAATAACGGTTATCGAATCGTACTCCCCGTTCCTGTCTCTAGAGGTAGGTAGTGGCCCCATGAAGTCCACGCCAATGACCTCCCATGGCTGGGAAGGCACTGAAGGTGAGTTTAACAGCCCCAAGGGTCTTTGGTTCGACGGCTTGCTGCGCTGACACGTCTTGCAAGATTTACAGAACATTTGTACGTCGGGGACCATTGTCTTCCACCATACGTGTTCCCTTATGTAGGACAAGGTTTTATCCGCGCCGAGGTGCGCCAGCAGAGAGTGGGCTTGGTCGATGATGACCTCTACGAGTCGTCGTTCCCCGATCTTGATGTCAGGTATGCATAGTGCTGTTCTGTCTTTCAGCTTAATGCTGATCAAACCATCTTCTACCTTGAAGTTTCTGAACTCCTTTGGCGACTCTAGGACCTTTCTGAACATGGTGTCTTCGTGGTACTGGTCCCTCAATTGGTCCAGTAGACCAGTTTCGTGGGGGTAAGTCACCAGGACTCGGTTCTCTACAGACTCAACTGCAACGTCCTTTTCAGTCGCGTCCTTTTCTCCTGCCTGTTGCACCCCCCCTTCCATTCGTGGTGCAGGGGTAGGCTCGGCACGTGGACCTCGCAACACGAAGCGATCTCGCACCCGCCTCGCGAATTCCTGGCTCGTTTCAGGCCGGCCCGTCTCAGTGGGAGCTATGATGGGTCTCGCGACCCGTGTTCGCGGTGGGGAGGGGCCGGTGGGTGTGACCATCTGCTGGCCTAAGGCGTCTGCCGCATCACTCAGAACCTGCCACGATGCCTCGGCCCTGGCCTGTACTGCCGCCTTCGCAACAGGCAAGCGAGGCGCCCTAGCGGGTGGTTTGGGCGCCAATTGGGCATCCACGCGTTGCGCGGCCACCCGGGAGCTCTGTCGTGGCCCTGAGGCCCTAGCCTCGTCACCAACCAGCACCGGCATGCTGACTATCGCAGCCACATCTGTGGGTGGTGCTCCCTCATCGTGGACGACGTACTCACTTGTCGCCCGCACAGTGCCTGGTGCATCGAAGTCGTACATACGCGACAGAGCATCTGGGAGTATATTATGCGCCCCCGGCAGGTATTCAACCACGAAGTCAAACTCCCCTAGCTTTTCCATCCAGCGAGCCTGACGACCGGACAAGTTTTTCTGATTCAACAGGTGTGTCAAACTTTTGTGGTCAGTCAGCCAAACAAACGGGCATCCCTGCAGGATATCACGGTGTCGCAACATCGTTTCGACCCCGGCCAATAATTCCTGCTCATGGACAGGGTAGTTTCGCTGAGCGGCACTCAGCTTGGCCGAGTAGAAGGCTGCTACTTTCGCCTTCCGCCATTCGGCGCCCTGAGCGATGACGCCGCCAACGCCCGTTGGGCAGGCGTCCGTCATCATCCAGACCTGCTCTTGATTCGGCCCATAGGTGAGTGGTACCCTGCTATGTGCCGAGCACGCTTCGACGTATCGTTTAACCTCTTCAAAGGCCCTCTGCTCTGTGTCGTCCCACCGAAAAGGCACCGTGTCCCCACACACGGCTGACAGTACGCCCAGTGGGATCCGTACCTTATGGATATCGTCCGCTAGGTATCCAACAGCGCCAATAAAACCACGACAGAGGTCACGATTGGTGGGTGGTTTCCATTTCAGAACATTGTCCACCTTGTCGGGGTCCATACGGATACCGTCGTTGCTAACGATCCGTCCCAGGATCCTCATTTCTGGCTGCAGGAACTTGAGCTTCTTCTCACTCAGAAACAGCTGCTCCCGCTCCAAGATCTGCACGACTTTCTGTACGTGCCCCATGTGTTCTTGTAGCGTGTCCGAGTAGACAATGATATCATCCAGGTACACGTCCATGAATATTCCGATGTACTCGCCAAATAAGTAGTTCATCACCGCCTGGTAAGTCGCCGGGGCATTACAGTCTCCTTGTTGTAACACGTGGCTGACCATGTTTCCGTCCGGGGTGGTCATAGCTGTTCGTGGCACATGCTCTGGTACCACCCGGATCTGCTCATAGGCATCTTGCCCATCCATCAGCGACCGAAATGGCTTTCGTGCGACCCGTCGAAGTATGCCGTCCATGTCCGGCAAGGGTGATGTCAGCTTACGCGTGTTCTTATTGCGCTCACGAAGGTCAACGACAGTCCTCAACCGATCGGTCCCTGGCTTTCGTATGAAAAGCATAGGGACGGTGTTACCGGCGCTGGTCATCTGCCAACGTCCGGATGCTAGATAGGCACTCCTTTTCTCGGCCCATTGGGGCCGCATTGGTTCCGGGCAACGCGACGGTCTCCAGGGATATATTTTGTGCTCGTCGATGAGGGGCACGGTGTGATTGATAGCCCGCAAGGGGGGTAAGCTTGTATCCGCGGCTTTCGCGCATAATGGCTTGGTTAACTCGAACAGGCGTCTCCTCGCCTGCTCTATTTCGCCCTCAAGCACCTCAACGGCTCTAGACTCTAGAGTAGTCACTCCGCTGCCCTTCAATGGGAGTGGCCTAACACTGCCGAGTATGACCCGAGGTGCGTTGAACCCGATCGTTACGCTGTGCTGATACAAGAACGGCGTTCCCAGAATCAAATCGTAATTTTGCAGATTGATCACGTCGAAGTACCGACGGTAATCCGTGCTCTGGTACTGAAACCGAACTTCAGTGCCGTAGTTCACCTTGGACCTCGACCCCTGAACGGCCAACTGGATGGTCAGTGGCTTTTCGAGCATGGTAAGTCGACACTTTAGCTGCTCAGCTGTCGTTAATGACATGAAATCCGCTAGTGATCCTGTATCTATCAGCGCCCGAGCGGGTCGCCCGTTCACATGAACAACCACCACCACTGGTTTGGGAATGGCTCTGGCTACGTCCCGAGTAGTGGCCGAGTTTCGTTGCAACGCTGGGTAAGTACCCTGTGCGACCTGGACCCCAAACACGACGCATTCCATAGAGGGTCCTCCTACAGGCGTGGTGTCCTGGTAGGACTCTAACTCCTCTTGGTCCAGCAGCACGGGTTCGGCGAGTATTGACATCTGTGGTGTGATCTCCGGTAACACAAATAACTCGGTGAGTCCTTCATAACAGCCGTCGTTAGCTGTTAATAAGTCATTGTTTAGCTGTAGTGCGGCCTTCCCTAGGCGGCGACGATACCACCTCCCAGGGTTCCAGTGCCATTGTAGCACTGTTTCTCTTGACAGGTGAGTAACTAATGCCAACGCATTGTCCGTGACCCTGTAGGTCTGATCATCGATTCGGTCACAGACGAAACGCCGGTCCGTGGACGAGGACCAGTAGTCCTCCGGGTGAACTATGTACTCCTCCAGCCACCACTCGATACGGTCTTCAATCGGAGTCCCCATGGGTTCCCTCCGGTTAGTGCGTTGCCTCTCTTGATTGAGCAGCCTCCGTCTGTCCCACTTCTGACGCTTCCCGAAGAATCTTCCTAGGTGCAGCCAGTAGGCCTTATCTATTCGAAACTGGGGATCCTCCAGTTGTTGCCGGGACAGCTCCATCCTTTCCGGCCCGTACCTGCCATGGTGGTAATCCACCACAACGTAGGTGTCCTTGTCCTCATGCAAGGCCACCCAAAATCGATCTGGATCATCCCAGGCCACTGCGTGGGTCTCATCCTTTGCGCCGTCCCAGGGAAACTGCATTCCCTGTAGACGGTCTTCGGCTCTTCGAGCCACTGGATCTCTGAACCGAACGCTAGGTTCGTCTCTCTTTGGATCTATGGGAGGTATCTCGAAAGGTAAAGATTCTTCCATGAACAGTCCTACGGACCCCACAAACAGGCCATCTGGAGGCTCGGATACTTCAGTCAGCTGCCGCATGCGTTCCTCCTCACTGGGTCCAACGTGTATCCCAAAACTGGGTATCCCTGGTGGTTTCCCGGGAGAGTCTGATTTTAGGTGAGTATTCTTTGGGCATTGCCGTGAGACATGCCCTAACTCCCCACAGGTATAACAGCGTCCTTCCGTTTTACGGCGTTCTCGTTCCTCCGGATTGATACCTCCTCCGGGTTGGGATCTCCCAGTACCCCTGGGTCCGTTCCCACCTGGATACGTTCTCTGTCCCCTTGACTTGTCGTCGGGATTCGGACGTCTGTCTCTGTCCCTCCGACGACCAGTTCCCTTGGTTTTGGGTGACCTGCCCACAGCCGTCGCGCTTGAGACTTCGACGGGGGCAGGCTTGTCCTTGTTGGTGGCTCGCTTTTCCCTTCCCGTTGGGACGGAGTGAGCGATCTCGATGATTTCGGCCGCGGCCTGAACCTCTTTGAAGGTAGACACCTCTGGATTTAATTCCTTTTTCCAAAGTTCCCTTTGAATCTCGGCTGTCAGGCCCGTCCACAACCGAGACACCCTGTCCCGGTCGTCAACGTCCCCAATCATGTTCCATAGCTCGTTGAGCTCATATATGTAGTCTCTTACGGTTTTGTCGTTCTGGAAACACCTCTTCAGTTTCTCGCGCTGCTTCGTCCTAAAATTGATAGGAAAGCAGTAGTTGAACATTTCCATGAAGAATTCACGCAGTCTCCAGCGGTATGGGTCTCCGGATACTTCTCGAATATAGAACTCATGAGCCTTGCCCTTCAGGTAGTGCGACAACACAAACGCTCGTTTCTTGGCCTTGACTTTCCCGTCTTTTACGTACGCCGTTCCTTCGGTGATAAACCGATGGAACGCGCGGGAATCGACGGCCCCATCGTACGTCGCGGGAGCTATCAGTTTCAAGGTCGTCTTCCCTTTCTTTCTTTTGGATCTTTTCTTTGATCTTTTACTGCCCTTTCTAGGGACTTCGTTATCTGAGCTAGACGAACTAGTCTCATCACTCGAGCTCGAGGAACTATCCGAGAAGCTCGAGTCCGAGGAATCGTCGCCTCCCCGACCTAAGCGTCCCAGTGCTTGCCCAATGTAGGACCTGGGCGCCACTTGGTGTACTGGTTCCATGGCTTGGGGAGTGTGACGTTGCTCTCGCCTATTGGTTTTCGGGTTTACTACCCTCCTGACCATGTCGTCTATAGGGTAAGTCATCCGTTCAAAGGGTTCGCGAACGCGAGCCCTCCTTTCAGGTCTTTGGACCCCTGCTAAGACTTCCTTCAGTTTCTGGTCGTACTCCTTTCGCAGGCGGTTCTCCGCCATTTTCACTGCATGATCGACTGCTCGCTGCTCACGCGCAGCCTGCTCAAAGATATCCTGACGCTGTCCTTTGGGTCCCGATCCCTTAAGAGGTGCGTGCAAGTCTCCTTCAGAGGAAGATTCTGTCTGACTAGCGATTTCCCTCGCTGTTTTGAAGGATTCTAGTGCCGCTCGCTGCTCCTCAAGATTCAGATCCTCTTCGTCGAGCATCGCATCGCCCCAGTTTCGGGGGTCCACTCCTTTACCTTTGGAGGTTCCCTCGCCCAGGTCCATTTCTCTCGTGGCGGGTGTGCTCTGGCTACTCACGTTACTTTCACGTCTAGCCGAGTTTCTTAAGGGCTCCTTGTAGAGCCGTTCGGGTGTCTTGGCCCGGTCTCTCCCTTTATGAGAGACTTGGATCCAAGGACGATCGTCATCGTCCTCGTCACTGCTGGTTAGCTCAGGTTCCTTAGCTGTGTCGCTTCTGACGCGCTTGCCCCCGCTTTCCGCAAGTTCATTAATTTTATTACCGCCCGCAGGACTAAACATTGGCTTAGGCCGTAATATACTCTCCTGGGCGACTGTTTGGTCACTCCCAGGGCTACTCGCACGGACCACGTCGCTGTACGAGCGAGTTGGTCTCAGTGCGGACGGACTCTCCATTTCGGTCCCAGGGGACCCTTCCACCGAGGTCAACGGAGATTCGACAGGCGCTTGGGTTCCGGCTGCTGAGCCAGAACCCTGCGCTGCTTTTTGAGCTAAGGTCATAATATTAACAATAAAGTTTCCGTAGTCGTCTCTCACCGGTTCGTTTTTTTCACTTGCGGGGGTAGAAACTGAGCTGGCTCTAGCGCGAGTGCGCGAGCGAGTATTATAGGTCATCGTGGATGTGGATTTTGTCATCGTCACGGTTCGGGGACGTGGTGGGCCAGACCAGTCAACGGTAGTGACAAAAGATTTTGTAAGAAGAAGAGCTTGGTTACAAGCGAGTTAAAATAGGAATGGGGAAGGTTAAAAAATATGTGACGGCACGTAGAAGTTGTTAGACTTTAGATGGCGGCACAACGTAGAGTATTTTCTCGCGCAATGGTAACCAGATACCAGCCTAGTTGTAATTGGGAGAACTCTGGGGGCTAAGTACAGAAGCACGACTATATATATATTGTCGAGACGTACGAAGCCTGTGATAAACGGAACATTAGATTAAACGGAAAATAACATACGGCCCCGGCTCCTGCGAGTAGCCGGGCCTCGAACATTCTGTGAACTTCATCTGAACTCGATCACTTCCTAATACTTTTATCCTGGTGACGCGCACGCGAGTGTCACACCTGGACCTGCCTGGACACTGATCTGACAAGTTCAGAACCCTCCCTACTTCCAAGTCGGAAAGTACCTTCTCCAACTTGAATACTCATCTCCTGTTGACGTTTCACCATTTACAAGCTCGTTTTCTTGCAATATTGACGGCACGAACGTTTGTGCTTTGTTAATACTACCAGTGCTTTGCGGAGCACTACTGGCTCTTGGACCTTGGCGACTCCCAAGTCCTAGTAGTTAGCCATTCAGATATCAGCCTGAGTCACCCATTCATACGTTCAATATGCTGAATCCTCGTACAACGTTTGTCACACTCGAGAGAAACCCAGGAACTTCGGCCACACCACTGGCGATATCTCGTGAGCAATTGACGTCAGGAATCGTAAAAACCTCATCCTGTAGTTGTGCTGTAGTGTGCTGTGCGTGTTCAAAGAACATTCTATTCACTAGTGTGTGCACACCGAGGCAGTGTCGTGAAGTAGCATAGCTACAGGGCGATGTCTTGTTCTACTCGGAAAACATTGATGTGCTATATTATATATACAACTGTGGATTCAAATTTCCAGAATGATGCACAGGTCCTTCATGCACTGCCCCTGCCCCCATTCCCATTTCCACTGCCTTGCGCGTGGAACCCCAAAACCTGGATGCACTTGGTTCAGCTCATCGTGAAACCTGACACCCCATTGCTACCTCATCAACTTCTGCAATGTTGACTCTACCGTGTAGCAATCAGCGGTAGACCATTCAAGATGGATCAGGTGCCTCAGGCTTCGCATCTACGGGGACGATGAACTCCGTAGCAGACAGCATAACAACTTGGTTATCGGCGATGTCTGCGTCGTCAGCTGCTGCTAATGAGGGTGCGCTCAGGGATTTACTGCCATCAAGCACATGAAGCTCCACGTCTCCACTGTCAACGAAAGTGTTGACGATGCTGGGTGCCTCCGATTGAGAAGTGGGTGCAAAAGTGGTGAAGCTCGGTGAGCGAGAATAAAACTCCGTGCCTATGACTGCCGATGAGGCATGGGGGGCAGCACGAAATAGAGTTGGTTCGTGGTGCGCAGTATTTACAGACCGGGGAATGCCATCGTGAAATGCACGTGCCCACCAGTTGTGTAATACGAATGACATCATCAATATATGCCTGGAGTAGTGAATGCTACGTCCAGTGGTTGCAGTCGAACGCATTGGCGTGGCTGTGTTGAGGATGGGCACTTCTGTGCCACGAACTGGGACTGCGCGAAGCGAGTTCAACGATGTAGGTCGGAAGCATGCTAAGGCAGAGAGTGATAGAAGGAGTGCAATGAATATCACTGTTGAGATGTGTTGTCAGTATCAGGAGGTACGAGAGTCACGGCCAAAGGAAACCGTGACGAAAAGCGTGGAGGCTTTGACAATAGTACTTGGAAGGAAACAGAGAACGGGTAGCCGATTGACCCTATTCATCGCCAAGGGATTGAGGAACACAAACTAACCGGTTATGATGACGACATCAATGATAGTATGACGATCCATAGACCCGGACTGGTAACTGCGGACGACGATATTCCCATCCCTGGGTGCTGGGAGTGACTTGATAGGCTGAGTGTCGAAAGGAGCCATGCCAGACTATATGTACTACTGGTAGATGTGGGGGAGGGACGCTCTAGGAGGTGAAAAACAACTTGAAGGAGTGGTAAAATCTAGGGATGTGTTATGGTGGTCTATTTATTATGCGGAAAAAGCGCCCACCTGTCCATTTTAGCGCCAAGTTGAGATTGTGGAAAGTAAGCAACCCAGCATAGCTTATACTACCCGGAGCAAAAAGCCTTGAACTTTCGTCCAGTTTCGTGTAAATCTAGGAGACTCTTACTCAATAGGCGAAAGTCACTCATCCGAGTATTTCCGTGTAACTACGGCTACTGTCAGTGAATTCTGCGCAGGGACTCGGAAGGAAGAGGATCTTACTATGTTACATGTGGTCATGTTTGTGAGGACGCGCAAAAGCCAAGCGAAATCTACATAGGATAATAAACCATAAAACAAAAAGAACAAACTGACGCACTGTGACCACTAGCCAACTAAGGTGAAACCTATCATTCGTGCGGGATGATTTTGAGCCGACTGCGGATTTTACGATAAACACGAGGTGGCGTTGGCTTGGATCAGATACCTGGGTCCTCTTGCACCATTCCAGGATGTCAACATAATACTATAGCTATCCGTTCGACGGGGCCCGCATTGCTTCTGGTGGATGAATAAAGTTGGGTTCAAGTGCCAGTGGATCCTTGCGTGCCGCGTTCGTTCGCGGCAACCAGAACGGAACAAGATTCTTGGCAGTGTTGATGTTAGTTGTGCGGACTTCTGCCTCAAGGCCTCAGGCCCCAGGGACAGTGGATACGTATTTGGCTCTTGCCGCATCGGCGAGGCGAGCTTGCTGCAGGCTACCGCTATTGCTCTGCCTTTTTCTAACAGGCCTCCTCGGTATCATCATTTTTAGTATTTATTGCTTATACAGATAAACTTTCCAGGTGTTCACTCAAGCTCGCCATGCCATCATCAAGAATATTGGCATCTCCACCACATCAAACCCCCAGTTTATCGGTTTCTTCTGGCCAAAGTATCTGGCACAGACACAGCAGAGTCGGATTTTCCTTACCGTGTGTCATTCCCGATTCTTTCGAGCATTGCATGCATGATGTTCACCCGCCAAAACCAGTCTTTTATTTGCAAGGCAATTCGTTATGACTCAAACAGTTGCGAACAGAGGCCAACTTCTGCATCGTGCAGGTGGTCCAGGATTCGGTGTTGACCTACCTTTCAACGGGAAGGTTTGCGAGGCTAAATATACTACTATGAGCAAGCTTCACAAGAAAAAATGTCAGGCAAACAATGTCACGAGTCCTCGCTCGTCTGATATGATCGCTATCTGACAATCGCAGACCCTTTGGCTTGATCCTCTTGGACTGATCTGAGCACGCCGATAACGACAGACATCTTCCAAACGAAAGCAATTGTCAAGTATCTCAAATACTTCCGTGCAGATAATATCGGTGGGCATTTCCTCACAACGCTAAGCGTCGTCAGTGTTCATACCAAACATAGTCAGAGGCTGAGACCATTCGGCACTTTCTCTTCGACGGCAAGAAAGATCTTGAAGCCCGTAAATGGACGATCTTTGGGCAAATTTTCGGAGTTCGTGCCACCACCTATATTTCATTCTACAGCGATAGCTTGACGGAGGTTTTCATCGCTGGCGGTATTCCACCCATGGTCGACTCTCCCGATGCAGCCTACGAAGCCCTTGTTTGTAAGTGCCCAGCCGTCTGCCTTCATTTCAACTGACAGTTCGTCTAGTGAAGGTGGAAGAACAAAACAAGGTTTACTATTCAAATTACGCAAGATGTTCGAAACATAAGAAATCCAGAGAAGTCTACCTCCACCAAGTTGTTGACCAACTACCAGGTTCGTCGAATCTTGGGTTTCCTAGAAGGCAACAATGTCGTTATTCCAAACGGCGGGAATTTGACGGTCTCACGGTGGCAACAACTCGGCCTGCAATTTGGTTCGCATGATACGTTTCGATTTACTGCGAAAGTATGGCTTTTCATATTCTATGCTTAAGCGGCCTCGATTAGGTTCACCGTATGTCATTACACTTCAACTTTCCCGCGAAAGCTCATTCATATGCGCAGAACCGAGGCTGCAGGTGTGATTCCTGTGACGTACGCTTCCGGCAGCCCACTTCATGATATTGTTGTACCTCTGGATGGTGAAGCAACGGGATTCCATGCACATGATCCGCAGAGCTTTGTGAACGCCATGCATGCGGTGCTGAGCATGGGTAAGTCGGAGCAGCGAGCGATAAGGACGCACGCACGTGGGCTGTAAGCGCATTCGTTGAGAAGCGCTTTGTGGATGGTTGGGAAGCTGCTTGGAAAAGGTGGGTCATATGAAGGAGGTGCCAAGCCATTCACAGGGGCACTCGTCCCCAATATTCTCGCGCTCGTGTTTTCATCACCATTCAACAGAAGAATGCCATTTGCGGATGGAAATTAGCTCCTGCTGGCACTTGGTGAGACGCGAGCCCTCGAGGCAGGAACAATCCGCCTTATGCGCAATGTTCAGAGCTGTCTCAATTGAGCTAGGGATATAGTCTTTGTTATTACATGCGTCCCCATCGTGGTGGATAATAAATTTAGTGATTTGACCATTATCTGCAGCTCCCACTCTGGTTCCCTCCAGGTGATTAGAACCGTGACGGCAAGTTAACAAGGATGACGGGATTGGCATTTTACCATTTTAGACATCCTAACCAGCAGATGTAATACCATCGCTAATCATACTATGCACGCCCAACCGAAGGAATGAGACCTCCATAGCCTACTTAAGAAGAGTCCGTACAAGCCTCAAATCCGTATGCTGTTTTGCGCCTGAAAATCGTTCCTTTGCGTACTTTGGCAGTTCCATTTTAGTTGGTGGTGGCATCAGTATACGGAGTTTGGGCAAACCCGACGCGGGAGCGGGAGGTATCGAATGCGCAGTAGAACCGCTCGGCGAATGGGTAGCCGTTAACAAAGTCAAACCCTTTGCCGCTGGGCGTACCAATATCGTGAACAACGAGATAGATGGCGTTGCTGCTGCCACCAATGTACGTGTTGAGAATACGAGGCCAGATTTGGCCGTTAGGGGTGAGAGTGTATGTTTCCTGTGCAAATGGTAAACAAGGGATGCGAAGGCTGCCAGAAATGGCGTACGCTGCCAATATGGAAGTTCAGGTTCTCGAGTGCTGCGTACTGAGGAGAGGAAATGAGGAGAAGACCAGTCGCCGCATCCAGAGTACCACCGGTTAAAGACTGGTACTTGTCGAAAGCATCTAACTAACGTCGATTAGACCATGATTGTTCGCTGCACTCTAGATACACACCGCTGGCAATGAGAATATAAGTGGTGCCAACATCGACGATACCAGCAGTGGAGGACAAGATCGTTGTGGAGCCATAGGAAATGCTCTGGTCGATACCCCAATACCTCGATGAAGGCTGGGTGGTAGTGATAGGACTGAAACAAAACGATTACTATCAGCTTGGATTGATCTAGGAACTCAGGTAGCTTACGTGTACGTGATGGGACCGGTGTGCTTGTTACGGATAGTTCCACCGAAGGTGAGTTCTCCATTAACCACTTCCTTCGCTACAGTGATGGGCTCGAAAGAGATACTAACAACCTCACGATGAATGGTGCCTTGGCTATGCAGGTTGTCAGTGACAGTCGGGATCGTCGTCGCCGGTTCATTTATCAGGGTACCCGCTGTCAAGTCTATAGGCCCGAGGCCAAGGATACCGTCAGCTCCGCCGAAGGTGCCCGACGTAGTAGCAGCAACACCAAACGACTGTTGGGGGATAGTGAGCCCACTACCGAAAGTGACGGTGTCCAAGTACTCAATTCCTGTAGATAATCATAAATATTTCCAACAATGTATGATATCTTTGTATGCCATACCAGAGAAGTAGGCAGATCCGGAACCGTAGAGGACCGTCACAGGCGCACCAGTGTAGACGCTGGTGCTGGTCCCCACGTACTGTTTTTTGGCGCCAATCCATGTGTTCGAGGTACCAGTGTCGACAATCAAGTCGTCTTCGATAACACATCAGCAGCCGCATATTTTCTCAGTATTGAACTTACAAGTTGTAGGGGGGCTGCCAATCCCAACTGCTATGTAGTATCCAGTAGCAACGTTAGCAATAGGAACGCCATGGCCGCCGTGCTTCAATGTCTAGCCCTTGAGCCTGAGGGCAGCCGCGCGAGCTCTATCCTGCTCCAAGAGGTTAATGGTACCATTGAGGGCACTTAGCCTCCTGGCAATCGGCAGGGTGATGGGAGAATTGCTGACTTCAACGGGCGATCCTGTGGTTGACAAAGCCAGGAGGATAATTGTGAACAAGGATGCAGCGGAGAACATGGCTGACTCGAGAGCAATATCATACTCAGTGGTCTATTATATATGCGCTGGTGAACGCAAATATTGGATGGCCACGTATGAAATGTCTCCTCTCGAAAAAGCGATGGCAAGATAGTGGCGGTCCGAGTATCGTGAGTGCAATGATTCAACTTTCTGACAAGAAGTTGGTTTTCAATTCGGAGTGGTAGGAGCTTACAATTCACCTGTTTACCCATGGTCTATTGGTTCATTGACTTACTCCACGTCCATTTCCATAGAGATACACCTCAGAGGAACATTAGTGTCAGGTTGGTGTAGCAAGCGTTGCTGAGGAGAGCAGTTGTCCCTGGTTGTCCTGGGTCTATCCATGATCGAGCTGTTGAATCGACACTATGTGAGGTCATTTGCCAGATCGGTCCGAAGCCATAGAATAGAATAGGGATGCTCAAAGTTAGGTACACGCCGCACACCGCATATGATATATGAAGTATGCTTTATGATAATGTATGTCTGATGCGACGCGCCGGCACGCGTGGAAACCTCAATATTTCCCACGATCTAGCTGACAGGCTTTGCTCGCATTGAATATTGAGGGCTTGGTTCTGTTACGAGGAGAGTCGCTCCAGTCATTGGTAAGTGCACACCATAATCTGGAAAGATACTTATTACTGGAAGAAATCAAAGTGCTTTTGTACCTGGATTCCCAAGCGGTAAGGCTAGTTTTCGTGATCTTCAAGTTGAGGCTTGAACTGTCATTTTTGAATGTACTTTAGTGGTGTACAGATACAGTCCCTGCCTCCATTGGCTTCGGATGAGATTATGAATTCTCAGCGTCTTAAACGCCCTTCCAGCCCTTATTTCACAATCTACCAGCCATAGCTGATATGGCTGAACTCAATTGCAAACCACGCAACTGTCCAGCACGCATAGTATGTCCCGATGCCTCATGAATGACTGAAATATGGTGCGATCGTGATATCATCTCCTCCTATATGGCTTTTCGTTGGCATACCTCGTCGCTCCAGATACTTCCGATAGCGCTCACATCGTGGAGTTCATTACTGGACCGCCAGACTACGTGAGGTGTACCGGCAAAGTTATCCTGGCTGCACCTTTCACTTTCCACTTCTGGAATGGTCTCCCATGGCTATATCTACGGTCGCATTGGTTTTGATCTAAAAGTCTTGTTTCAACTAGTGGTAAGTGACTTGATCTTCGAGGTTCGCACGTCAAACTCAGCATGACCAAGATATCTTTGTCAAAAGTCGTGCAATAATTGTATTGCATACCTTGGTGCTTTGCCAAGCACGTTCGGGACGCGACTTGAAAGCATGAACTGAGAGTGAATGCATGTTAGTAGGTGAGAATCTCGGCTTACGCTGTTCCGTTCTGACGTTACCAACTGGTCCAAAATTAAGCCTTGCATGAAACTCGAGACGTCTGTTTACAGGATATCATATAGCGACATAACACGGTCCGCCGGGAAACTGATGATAAGCTCTCCCTCCACTATGGACAGAGGTAAGATACAAGCTCCCCAGCGTCACCGTTAAAGCGCCTGTGGGTAATTGGGTGACTTCCCGCAAGGTTTTATAACCGAATTTCTGTTGATCCTCGTGTATTGACTGAATGGCCGGCTGAGCAGGATGGTTTCTGTCAATACTTGTCAATCGGTTGTTCTTGTCTGTAAATTTGCTAATCTGTGAAGGTAGGTGCCCCTCCACATACTTCTTTACATCATCGTCGCACATGAAACGTCTTATTTAAGTCCTCTTTCAAGCAGAAGTGCGTGTCTTATTTTTCCTCAGTGGGTTGCTCAGATTTAGAAACTGTTGGAGAGTCTCACTACATCCCGTCCAACCTCAATCATGATCTCGCCAGCCTACAATCAGGATATTTACCTCCATCTCTTCCGATCCCTGCGAGTCTCTCGCTGCCTGTTTGTTTACTACTTCCTCTGTTTGCACCGCTTGCCAACACCATGTCATTGTGGGCAGCTCGCAGTGTATGGCTGCCATGTCCTCCCTCTATGTGACTAGAACTGACTGCGACGGCAAGTTGACCAGGATGACACAATTAGCATTTCACCATTTTAGATATCCTAAGCAAGTAGGTGTGATACTATTGCTAATCACACGCAAACACATAGTAGAGTCGGTACAACGTCCAAATCTGTATACTGTTTTGCGCCTGAAAATCGATCTTTTGCGTACTTTGGCAGTTCCATTTTAGTTGGTGGTGGCATCAGTATACGGGGTTTGGGCAAACCCGACGCGGGAGCGGGAGGTATCGAACACGCAGTAGAACCGCTCGGCGAATGGGTAGCCGTTAACAAAGTCAAACCCTTCGCCACTGGGCGCAGCAATGTGGTGAATGACGAGGTAGATGGCGTTGCTGCTGCCACCAATGTACGTGTTGAGAACACGAGGCCAGATTTGGCCGTTAGGGGTGAGAGCATACGTTTCCTGTGCAAATGGTAAACAAGAGATGTGAAGGCTGCCAGAAATGGCGTACGCTGCCAATATGGAAGTTCAGGTTCTCGAGTGCTGCGTACTGAGGAGAGGAAATGAGGAGAAGACCAGTCGCCGCATCCAGAGTACCACCGGTTAAAGACTGGTACTTGTCGAAAGCATCTAACTAACGTCGATTAGACCATGATTGTTCGCTGCACGCTAAATACACACCGCTGGCAATGAGAATAAAGGTGGTGTCAACATCGACGATACCAGCAGTGGAGGACAAGATCGTTGTGGAGCCATAGGAAATGCTCTGGTCGATACCCCAATACATCGATGAAGGATGGGTGGTAGTGATAGGACTGAAACAAAACGATTACTATCAGCTTGGATTGATCTAGGAACTGAGGTAGCTTACGTGTACGTGATGGGACCGGCGTGCTTGTTACGGATAGTTCCACCGAAAATGAGTTCTCCATTGATGACTGCCTCCGCTGAAGTGATGGGCTCGAAAGAGATACTAACAACCTCAAGATGAATGGTGCCTTGGCTATGCAGGTTGTGAGTGACAGTCGGGATCGTCGTCGCCGGTTCATTTGTCAGGGTACCCGCTGTCAAGTCTATAGGCCCGAGGCCAAGAATACCGTCAGCTCCGCCGAAGTTTTCCGACGTTTGAAAAGCAACACCAAACGACTGTTGGGGGATAGTGAGCCCAGTACCGAAAGTGAAGGTGTCGATGTACTCGGATCCTGTAGATAATCATGGGTATTTTCGATTACTTATGTCATATTTGTATGTCATACCAGAGAAGTAGGCACCTCCGGAACCGTAGATGACCTCCACAGGCTCCTTAGTGTCGATGGTGGTACTGGTCTGCACGTACGCTTTTTTGGCGCCAATCCATGTATTTGAGGTACCGGTATCGACAATCAAGTTGTCTTCGATAACACATCAGCAGTCGCATATTTTCTCAGTATTGGACTTACAAGTCGTAGGGGGGCTGCCAATCCCAACTGCTATGTGGTATCCAGTAGCAACGTTGGAAATAGGAACGCCATGGCCGTCGTGCTTCAAGTTGTGGCCCTTGAGCCTGAGGGCAGCCGCGCGAGCTCTATCCTGCTCCAAGAGGTTAATGGTACCATTGAGGGCACTTAGCCTCCTGGCAATCGGGAGGGTTATGGGGGAATTGCTGACTTCAATGGGCGATCCCATGGTTGACAAAGCCAGGAGGATAATTGTGAACAAGGATGCAGCGGAGAACATGGCTGACGCGATAGCAATATCATACTCAGTGGTCTATTATATATGCGCTGGTGAACGCAAATATTGGGCATCTTGCAATGGCCACGTATGAAACGTCTCCTCTCGAAAAAGCGATGACAAGATAGTGGCGGTCCGAGTATCGTGAGTGCAATGATTCAACTTCCTGACAAGAAGTTGGTTTTCAATTCAAAGTGGTAGGAACTTACAATTCACCAGCTGTTTACCTATGGTCCATTGGTTCATTGACCTGTCTCGTGTTCATTCTCGTAGAGATACACCTCAGAGGAACGTTTGGTTCAGGTTTGGGCCCTGTGGTAAACGTTGCTGAGAAGAGCAGTTACGGTTGTCCCTAGTTGTCCCGGGTCCATCCATGATCAAGTTGTTGAATTCGCACCATGTGAGGTCATTTGCCAACTCGGCCCGAAACCAAGACGAAGCCGCAGTGACGAGGCTCACCATTTTCTGAAGCACGTCAGCTGGTTACCGGTCCAATAGTTCATTTATGCAAGTGGGAAAATCTTGCTGGAAGTTCCATGATTGCAGAGTCGTGATTTACTGATCACTCAAGTGCTGGTAAAACCAGATGCTCAAGACATTACTCCCGGTGTTGTTTACAAGATCCAGGCACGGCAGAAGCCTGAGATGACTGTGACATCTAAAGGCAATTTCGCGGTTTGACAAACTTTCAGCGAGTATACTGCATTTCTGCTTTGATGAGCTTCGAGATGTCATTTGGGATACATAGTTCATAATACAGTCTAATACAGTCTTCCTATAAATGAAAGAATTGATGTGTTGATTTGTGCCGTTCAATCATCTACGAGTTCGAGAAGTTCGTCCCGCTTCCCAATAAGGTCGTTGACATCACTGTACCCGCAGAGACCCATCGTGATATGCATATCGGTCACGGTTTGCATCAAAATCTGTTCGACTCCCGCCTGTCCGGCAGTGGCAAGTCCGTACATGTATGGGCGAGCAACTAGGATTCTTTAATAAGAAACTACCACTGCAGAAAATTAGAACACGTACTGAGGACTCCCTGTGCACCCATTGCCATGGCCTTGATGACATCACTGCCTGTGCGAATACCAGAGTCGAAGAGGATCGTCAGGTCACCTTTCGCCTGCGCTTGGATAATCTTCTGTGAGCGCATGATCTTGGCTAATGCATCCAAGGAGCCAATAGCACCATCGACTTGCCGTCCGCCGTGATTGGATACAATGATACCGTGAATGCCCATATCAATAGCTTTCTCCGCATCCTGTTGCGAGCGTTGTCATAAGTCATCGTGGAACTAAAAGACATCAACTTACGGATGTCCGCTGAATCCCCTTCAGAATGATAGGTCCATCCCAGTGATCTTTGATAAATTGTAGATCCTCCCAGGACCTGAAAGAGCCCGAGTTGGTTTGTCCGAGCCACTCCTTGCCCAGTTTCATTGCTTTCTGGGCATTCACATCGCCTTCTTTCAACGCCGCGTTTCTAATCTCCTCTGGCTCGAAAGGGAACTTGGTGCTCTCGTGCACAGGTTCGTATCCGTGGCGCTTCATGAACACGGGGTCAGACAAGCCAACCTGGATACCAACGCCATAAAAGAAGGGTATGTAAGCGGTGTCAAGGTCATGTGGACGCCAACCCAAGAGCATGGTGTCGAGCGTGATCACGAGTGCAGAGAAGCCTGCAGCTTTGGCACGGTTAAGAAGGGATATTGTTATCTCGTCCGTGCGCGGCCTGAGGTGTTCGCAGTCGAGTTATGATAAGTGAAATGGATGGTGATGCAAGATTGAACATACCAGTAGAGCTGATACCACCGCTGACCATTTGGCCCATTTGCCTTTGCGACATCCTCGATTGACCGGGATGATGCTGAGCTCATAATGTAAGGAATTCCGCAGGCAGCGGCAGCCCTTGCAGTTGCGAGTTCTCCGTCTGCATGCAAGATACCCTGTACACCTATGGGTGCGATAAAAAGAGGTGCGTGGAACTTCTGTCCAAAGATCGTTGTCTACCCAAATACAGAAATACATTAGACAGGGGTATCATGTGCTCATAAATACTCACCTCGACATTTCGGTTAGTGCAGTCCCTGAGCATTGCAGGAACGATTTTCCACCGGTTGAACGCGCGCCTATTTGCGGCGTCTGTCGAGCACGTTCCCGCACTCCCAAATGTGTACATGTATGCCGCTAGCAACCTCGTTCGAATCAAGAGTTGGTACTTGAGCGGATGATAATACTCACGGAGATGGTCTTTCATTATCTCCCGGGCTGTGTCCTCTATCTCTTTCAGTGCGAAAGAGCCCAGAACAGGTGGTTTTGCATGTCCATAGATATCACCAAAGTATTTCATCCATTGAGTTGATTGCACAGGAGCAGCCGACATGGTAGAGAGGTGATGGAGAGTCTGGGAAGGCAACGGTGGTCAGTATGACTTATTTAAGACAGCTTCAACCACTAGCATCTACCCGATAAGCTGACGTAGCTAGAGAACGTGACAGGGATTGCAGCATTCGATTATGACCGGTGACAGAAGTTATCGGCTGCCGATTCAGACACATGATTTCTCCTTACGAGATTATCATGGTTATATATCCGGAGCGGACCCGTTTTTCCGCTTGCCACGGGCACTAGAGTCTGATACGGAGAACGTTCAGCTGGCTTCAGCAGGGTTCGCCAACAGATGACCACGTAACAATTACCATTCACCGTGAGATCGACCTAGATAGGATGTAATGTCGACTTATAGCTGTCGAGTAGAGCGCTTAATCGAAGCCGGGATAGCTCAGCTGGGAGAGCAACAGACTGAAGTGTGATGTTTTCTGGAGGTCCCGTGTTCAATCCACGGTCCTGGCATCTCTTTTTGCTTTACTTTGACGACAAGTAAAACCAAACACGATGGACAAACGACAAAAGTTAAACTTATGCAATCTCGGAAGAAGAGAGGCTCTGACTCAGCCGCTGAAGCTTGAAGTGTGGCTCTATTGAATTCTAAAGCTCTTGTCAAATACATATAAACAACACTATGAAAATCTTGTGATTAACGACCGTTACCGACCACGCTGCTGCCAGTCACCACGTCCTCCTTCTCAATCCTTAGAAGTCGCGGGCACGAAAATATACTCTCTGACTGCAGAATACATTATCAAGCTTCTTTTCCTCTTCGATGGCATCTTCCCTGAGCACAAGACGCTTAATAATCCTGGATGGTATGCTTTACCGTCGGTTTCGTTTACAAATGCCGCTTACTATGCTGATACGATTGCAGTTGCTCTATTCCTAGCTTCACAGGTGATTATTCGATTTGTCAATCATTTTGCTCCCGAGAGCTGAGGATCTGCGTTAGGCAGCGGTTTACTGTGCTATTCGCGTGCGTCTCCGTAATGGAAATTTCTGGGAAGCATAGTTAACATCCTTGTAGTGGTACTTCAAGCGGAGTGACGACCGGACAACAAAGAGTGCTGAAGCAATCAAGAAGATCATCGGGCAAAAGAACCTCAAGCTAGATGAGTATGAGAGTGCGTGTGACTCTTCGGCTGCGCGCCACTTCCTGCTGACCTCTGGGACTTCTTACAGGAGCGATATCAAAGGAGGTTGTTCACCCAGACGAAATCGCCGTCCGATTTAACGGTTTGTCCGCCGTCTTCTGCGAATGAATCTCCCATGCCAACCAAAATTTCTCAGACATCGGGGGTCTGGAGTCAATCGTATCGTCTCTCCGCGAAACCATAATTTACCCTTTAATCCACCCCGCTCTTTTCACCTCAGCGTCTCCCCTCCTCGGGGCTCCAAAAGGTGTTCTACTCTACGGACCTCCGGGATGTGGGAAGACTATGCTCGCTCGTGCGCTGGCCAAGGAATCAGGCGCAACATTCATTAACGTTCCCGCATCAACGCTCACAAATAAGTGGTTTGGTGAGTCCAACAAGCTAGTCGCAGGTCTGTTCAGCCTCGCCCGGAAGGTCCAACCTGCGATCATATTTGTCGATGAGATCGACTCCTTCCTGAGGGAACGCCGCGGAGATGACCACGAAGTCATGGGTATGATGAAGGCAGAATTTATGACGTGAGCGATGCCTTTTCAGCTCGAATTTTGACTGACCTTTGGTGCTTAGTTCATGGGATGGCTTGACATCGGGGTCTGACAGGATACTAGTGCTCGGCGCGACAAACAGACCGGGTGACATTGACCCTGCAATTCTGCGGCGCATGCCGAAGCGGTTCGCTGTGGCTCTTCCAGATGCAGAACAGAGATTCAAAATTCTGTCTCTAGTACGTATCTATATCACCGATGGACAATTGCGCGCTCTGAACTCCATCAGATGCTCAAGGACACGAAACTGGATCCTCAGCTTTCCCTGCGCCTCCTTGCTTCTCAGACAACCGGATTCTCTGGTTCTGATTTGCGCGAATTATGCCGCAACGCTGCGATGGTCCCAGTGAGGGAATGTATGCGCGCCATGGAGCACGACGAAGAAGCGCTGATGAAGGTCGAGAAAGAGGTGCGCTTTTTCAGATGTCATTCATGAACCTCGCTAACTGAACCTACAAGGGCTTCACTATGCGTTCGCTCACCCTCACCGATTTCTACGACGCGGAAGGATCGACGCTCCAACCACCCGATCCAGAGGATGAACCCATATCATTGCAAGCATTCATCGACACTCATCCGGAGCTGAGTCCACAGACAGACAAGGATCTTGCAACAAAGGAAGCTCTGGTTATCGAGGAAGTTTCCGAGTACGAGAGTGATAACGAGTCAAGACTTCAAACCGATGACGAATCGACGGTACTTGGCGGCGACGATGCATCGGCACTGAAAGATGAGAACAGTGGCGACTCATGATATCTATCCCATTTATTACGTCTCAAGTTTCACGGACTGCATTATTGAGTAGCACTGATTATCATCATATAGAGTAGTATAACTGATCATCTCCACTATGAGAAAATCGATACAAGATAAACAATCAGATTGAGTATTGTAGGATTACCCTCATCATGCGCTATTGCCGCAGGACGGCATGTATACTATGTAATCTCCTGAGGGGCCCAGGCAAAGTGAAGAGCTTTGGGACGGCACAGAAAAGCGTACCAACCGCCGTCCCATGTTTGTCCTTGTCCTCCTCCAGGTGTTCGGGTTCTTGCTTCAAGTTACCCCAATAAACTGTTGTTACCTCCCTTACCATCGGTACCAGGAACAAGAATACACGACCTCCAGGTCTCAAGTATGTTTTTGTGTATTGTGTTAGCAGATATGCTCACAAAGAGGTCCGCACGTAAGCCGCAAAAGTGCTTAGGGTAGAAGCAGGGTAGGCCCAAAGGCGGTAGGTTCAGGGTGTCGGATGCGATATATATGCGGCATATCGATCCGTTCGTCATCGGAGGTCGAGAACAATGCAGGCAGCTGGATGGTACACGGTCAAGACAAGGAAGACGCTGTGACAAAGGTATAGACGTCGACGTAGTCATCAAAGAGGTCATGTTGAGGCCATACGCATCGAGGCGGCATAAGGAAACTCTGAGTCTCTCTCCACTCCCATGTTCCTTCCGGCCTATGATCGAACTCGGTACCGTCAGCGTTGCGCACCACGCCATCCATATCTGAATCCGGCCCGAGCATAAATGCAACGCTGCAGCGGCTATGCGCTGGAGTCTCGTAGGTCGATGCTAGAGAGCGTCGAAGTGGCCAGCCATATCTCTATGTCTCCGCTGGCCTTTCTCCTCGTCCTGTGAAAATTTGAACTTATGGCAAACTTATGGTCCTAATTAGCCATTGTTTGTTATTGTGTGGTACGCATATTCGGCAGACGTGCGCGTGACGCCCTAGGCTGGAATATCGGGTCTTTCGGCTATAGTCTAGGTGGTTTTCCCGAAGTCCAATCCATCGTGACAGTTATCTGGTGACTTCTAGCTCCTGGAGTCAGACCTTGAAAGAAGAAAGGCAAACGTTCTTTTTTCCACAGCTGTCTGAAAATCTACCTTCATGTTCATTAGACGGACATATGTCTACACACGGTGATCATGGAACAGAAGAACATCAACATTCATCTGCGTCTCGCGAACTTTTGATTCTCTACGCTACGGAAACAGGTACAGCTCAAGAGACTGCTGATCGCATTGCGAGAGAATGTCGAAGAGTCCATTTTCACTGTCGTGTGCAGAGCATGGATGCGTATCCACCAGTAGGCGGCTTCCTAATCGTTGTAACATAATATTCAGGTCCTGTGCAGGAAACATTGATTTCGGAACACTTGGTCATCTTCGTGGTTTCGACCACTGGCTGGGGAGCTGAACCCAGAGCCATGAGTTCATTATGGAACATGTTGTTGAGGTCCGATCTCCCAAATGACCTATTCGAGGATATGGATTTTTGCGTGTTCGGCCTTGGAGACACGGCCTACGAGAAATTTTGTTGGCCGGCGAAGAAGTTATCGAGAAGGATGCAGAGTTTGGGAGGGTATGAAATTTGCTCACGAGGAGAAGGAGATGAACAGCATCGCATGGGGTGTGTATTCTTTGTTTACTATGTTTCGCGTGGCTGATCAAAGTGCAGGGTAGACGGTGCATTGGATCCATGGATCGAATGTCTCCTAGAAGTTCTCACACAGCTCTACCCACTACCGCACGAGCAAGATAATATTCCTGCTGGTCGACCACCACCTCGCGTATCCTTGAGCAATGTGGGATCTGATACGTCGCTGGATCCGGATCCTCTAGATGAGGACACGAAGTTTCATACAGCTTCGGTGAAATGTAACAGACGGATCACTGCGGAAGATTGGTTTCAGGACGTACGCCATTTCGAGTTCTCCTTCGAAGACGATATAAAGTACGAGTCTTTGCCTTTGGAATTTGCGGCTACTGATGGGAAAACTCAGATATAATCCTGGAGATGTTGCTGTGATTCATCCGTCTGCACCTGCATCAGAAGTCGACTCTTTCCTTGTCACCATGGGCTGGGCAAATGTTGCCGATAATTTCTTCACAGTTGAACATACAATGTTAGGTACGACAAACCAGGACCCAGTAAACCTCATCTGACATCTTACAGATCAAACGTTGCCCGACCATCTACCGAAAATTGTTTCCCTTCGAATTCTATTCACACGCTATCTCAATTACAATGCTGTGCCCCGTCGCTCCTTTTTCCAACTGCTGCGATATTTTGCTATCGATGAGCTCGAACGCGAAAAACTTGATGAATTTGTATCGATAGAAGGAGCGGTACGTCGAGTTTCCTCATTTTTCTTTCTTTTATTGAAGACGTGCAGGACGAAATGTATGATTATTGTCAACGCGTGAAACGTACGATCTGGGAAGTGTTGTCCGAGTTCCGGTCCGCAAGGATACCGAGAGAGTATGTCTTTGACTTGTTCCCTCCGCTGAGACCGAGAGAGTTCTCAATTGCTAGTTCTATCGAGGTGAGCTCGAGTTAGAATGCGTTCACTGCAGTTCAATTCACCTCTGGGTTTTATCAGTTCCATCCCCGTGAAATCCATCTCTGCGTTGCTATAGTGCGCTATCGCACAAAGTTGAAAATTCATCGAAAAGGCGTCTGTACTAGTTATCTATCAGGGCTCAAATTAGGTCCGCATGGCGTTCTAGCGTAGTTGCTGAACTCATATCATTTCCAGGAGATACTCTTCGTATCGGTCTCAGAAAGGGCTTCATTTCACTTCCTACAGATCCAAACACACCAGTGGTGTGTGTGGGTCCAGGGACAGGCATCGCACCCATGCGTGCTGTCATTGAACAACGCATACACAAAGGACACACTAGTATGTTGGCTGTCTTTTTATATCAGCTCAGAGTTGATCCTTGATGACCCCAGATACTACCTTATACTTCGGTTGCCGTTCTGCACACAAGGATCAGCATTATCACAAGGAATGGGAATCTCATGCGGAAGAACGAAAAATCCGCTACCGCGTTGCGTGTTCTCGTGATGGACCAGAGGGCGTCAAACGGACGTATGTGCAAGATCTGATGAAAGAGGATGCACAGTATATTTGGACAATGCTGGGGCAGCAACGAGGCATCCTTATCATCTCAGGGTGGGTCCAGATTATATGTAACACGTGGTGAACTCTAAGCCTTTATGATAGTTCTTCGAACAAAATGCCCAATGCCGTCCGTGAAGCTGTGCGAGGTGCAGTGGAGAGGTTCGGAGGAAGGTCGAATGCTGAGGCTGTGGAGTATGTTGCTGCGATGGAGAGGGAGGGAAGGTTAATCGAGGAATGTTGGAGCTGAGAATATCCGAAACTAGTGAGCATCAAATCGTGAAGAAGATGATACACTTTGATAAGCAGATTTCGCAATTTACGTTGGTAGCATCAACCTTCGGACTCAAAACTGAGCCTGTGATCATTCAAATCTGCAAAACCACTGAAATGAACGCTTGATATGATCCCACAGATTGGATATCTTCGGATGTAGAAAGCTGCAGACGCTCTTCTGGCGCAATGAATTCGTTATATTGAAATCATTTCGAAACAAGTATTGATTATAAAATAACAGCAATACATACACACTTGGTGAGAAAGCCATCCTTATGTTGTACTTGTGAATGGCATTTGATCGGGCAGGTTCGCCACAGTTCAATAGGTTTTCGGCGAGCGACGGTGTAATCAGTGACGGAAAAGGAAAAAGATAAGATGTGAGGTGAGGTGATGTTGAGGTATAAAAACACGCATGAGAATTTCCATTACAGAACGTTCCTTGCTTTTGTTCTTGCCTTTTTGAATTAACCTGGGTAAATAGAGAATGGCTGAAGTCGTGTCGCCCGCAGGAATCCTCCCTCACATACCCGACGACCTCACGCTTGCGCAGTTCATATTGGATGCAGAACATGTCAGGAAGCCCGTTCGTAAGAATGATGCCTGGATTATTGATGACCAGAGTGGGAGAAAGATCGGACTTGAGGAGGTGAGTGTAGTCAGCAATTATTTGCTGGGTAATGTGCAAAAATTGATTTGGGGTTAACGTTATCTGCTGTTCCGGTCGATGGTTGCCACGACTAATCGTATACTTCACAGCTCAGAACTCGGACGTATGGTCTGGCTAATGCGTTGAGTATCCGCTATAACATCCGTCCGTTCTTTACATTTTCATAATACTGACCGGTGTATACTGACTCCTCTGGCTCCGCATAGAGGAGGACGATGTTGGTAATGACACTATAATTCAAGCACTTGCAAATATTGATGATTCCCTCATTCTGCGCGCCTGATAGTGTTGATCTACAGTCCAAATCATACTGGTATGCGAGCTAGCTTCGCCACACGCAGTGTATATCTGGTTTGACAGTATGAATTCTGTAGATTACCTTGTGGCTGCTTGGGCGGCTCACAGACTTGGTGCTGCCGTATCGTATGCTCAATTCCTCTAAGTCGCCTAAAACATCCTGAAACACACCCACAAGCGGTGCCAACCCGCTATTTACAGTCGACGAACTTGTATATCAAATCAATACAGTAAAAGCAGCCGTAGTTATCACGCACCCGGACTCGCTCAAAGTGGCCCTGTCGTCTGCACATGCCGCTGGTGTATCCACTGATCGCATCATTCTTTTTGACGTCGAGGATGCGGATACCGCGCAGAAATTGACTGTGCAAGCTTTGGTTTCGCAAGGTCTTGCGAGTGTTCCAAACTTCACGGAACGGAAACTTGCTCCTGGTGAAGGGAAAACTAAGGTGGCCTTTCTGAATTTTTCCAGTGGGACCACTGGTCGCCCGAAGGTGAGCACGTATTTCGCAAGGACCTGCAAGTGGATGAAACTTGCACATGCTATACATTAGGCCGTTGCAATTCCCCACTACTCACCGATTGCAAATATCATTCAGCTTGCCACGCACCACAAAGTCGGCGAGGAATATGCCGGTCAAAGATTTAAACCTGGTGACATATGCTGTGGCGGTGCGTGCGTTACTATCCATCTGAAGGGCTCGGCTTGATTAACTGTGCAGTGCTTCCTTTATATCGTGAGCCATTACCGTTCTTGCAACGTCGTTATGTTGTTATGAAAATGGGTATTTCCAGATATCTATGGATTGGTGTTCAATGTACGAGCTCAGTTCATTTGGTTGTTGCATTACTGAATATCTTGTAGGTCCATTATATCTTTTTCTGCGGAGTGCGTCGTTATACGTCTGAGCCTGCACTCGTGGATTGACTGAAGCACACCCAGATGACGCTTGTCTTAACAGCGAAATATAACTTTCTGGACTTTTTAAAGAGTATAATCAGGCACCGCATTACTCATCTTATGTATGTCGTTCTCGAGCTTTCTTTGACCTCACCTGAGCATGACTTTAGGTTGGTCCCCCCACAAATTGTACTACTATGCAAGGTCGGCGAGTCGTAATTCCGGAATGATCGGGTCTCTCACCCATCTGCGTTTGCCACTCAGCATCCAGCTGTCAAGAGTTACAATTTTAGTCATGTTCGATACATCACCTCGGGCGCTGCACCCATGTCTCGTGAGGTAATGGAGCAGCTTGTTCAGATATTCCCGAATGCCGCACTTGGGCAGAGCTATGGTTAGTCCATCTCTGAATGATGTATATCTATGTCTCATCCTAGCGGCCACAGGCCTTACCGAATCAGGGCCTGTTATAAGCAGTTGGGCACTAGATAAGAAATGTGACTTGAGTGGTGGTACTGGCCAACTCCTTCCCGGTATTATTGGCCGCGTGGAGAAACCCGATGGCACTCTTGCCGACTTTGATGAACCTGGAGAGCTTGTCGTAAAGACACAGGCGTTTGCGCTTGGTTATGCAAACAACCTAGAAGCGTATGAAATTATCTTCCTTATACTACTCACGCATTAACCATGACGTAATCAGAACGAAGGAAACCTTTGTAAATGGGTGAGTAGGTAGGCCTTCAATTGACTGATGACTGACGTTTCGCTTCCAGATGGCTCCGTACCGGTGATGAGGTGATGATGAACCGCAAGGGCGAAATCGTAGTCCTTGACCGGTTAAAGGTTGGGTGACTGACCTTAGACTGTTGTCTCGTCTGACCGAGTACCCCTACAGGAAATGTTGAAGGTCCGTGGATTCCAGGTCGCACCTGCCGAACTCGAAGGGTGCATTCTGGACCACCCCGACGTGACTGATACATGCGTGGTTGGAATACAAGATGAATATAGTGGCGAATTACCACTGGCATTCGTTGTTCTCCGCCCCGGGGCTGTTAAACGTGTCGAAGAAAGTCCTTTAGCCGTGGAGGAGATCAAAGCGTCTATTATGAAGGTAAGCGCTTCGAATCACCAGAGAACGTGTGGCGCTTATATTTCGACTTTACAGCACGTTGCTGATAACAAAGTTGGCTACAAGAAGCTCGCTGGAGGTGTCGAGATCATTGATATTATCCCAAAGAACCCGAGCGGTAAACTTTTGAGGAGGGTGCTAAGAGACAAGGCCAGGGAGATGCGGATGAAACCCAAAGCGAAGCTGTGATATGGTGGTTCTGGTTGTGAGTCGTCTGTACACTGAATTATACCATTATTTGTCATTCTTTCGTCGATAGGTCCTCCTACAGTCACGCACTCTTCAGCACACCATCTGTATGATACTGAATGATACTGAACCTTCCGACATTCATAGAATCGTTGATTTAACACAGAAAGAGGGGTTGTTTTCTAGTCTAGAATACATCGCCCCACTACTGTAGTATGATTGGTGGCCCAATAAGATGCTGGATGACAGTGAACATGATGTTATGTTCATTCCATTTTTACTTATACTAGAGGAGACTGGAGATGTAACTCATACATGTCACCGTGGATAGGCTGAAAGTTACCACATGTGGCTGTACTCAGCTACAGCACCATGTCAATTTTGAGGTTTTGCCATGCAAGACACGAGTAGTTTAGAGGGTTCATACTTGAAGGAGTATTGCTTCTCTCTCACATTCTGTGCCAAATTTTGCTCTCTGCCATAAGAGTGTCAAATTTCTGAGTGTACGAGTGCGGGTTAACCACTGAAGCCTCTGATATCGCATTTGACAGGGTTGTAACTCCAGCAAGTATTGGTCGCCTGACCTTGGAAGACTTGTATGATAAAACAGAAACCAACCCACATAAAGTACTCAATGTGTGGCAGATTCTGTTCCTATGATGATCGGGTTGGGTGCAGGCTGCGCGGATGAGACTTCCGCGTGAAGGTCCAGCTGGTAAGAGTTACAATAGATTTCTACACACCACAAAGGGAAAATAACAACAAAAGTGTACTGATGTAACAGGTTTGCGCCATACTCTATGTACGCGAGGTTTTGGACCTCAGAGTCAACAATCGGCATCCGCAACATCTACAAGATCGCAGATGCCATAAAAGTCATCACCACGGCAATGATAACGCCCCTCGACGATGCTTGTAGACCGACAGCCGCGCTCGTGCTGGTAGTAGTACTAGTAGTAGCAGCGACGACTGGTGGACATTGCGGAGCAACAAGCTGCTCGCCGTATGTAGAGGCAACCCAAAGGAGTACGCCGTTCGTCCATCCGAATCCAGCCTGAACGGTGTATTCACCGCCACCACCAGAAGCGTCGACATTGAGGTTGGAAAACTTCTCAAACATCTGTATTACACGTGAGTATATGGTCTGAAGAATCATTGAGAATGACGGACGTTACCAGTGTTACCAACGCTGTCGGTTATATTTAGCTCACTAGTTGGAAGCTGGGGAAGCAATCCTGGAATTGAACCACCAGTGGCATGCCTGAGGAAGTCTCAGCACGTTTCATTGAAGAACAGGTGTATCCCACTTACCAACTGCAGAGCACGCTAACGTAATATCTGTTAGCCAGCTCGCGTTGAAGCGTGTCCCTCCACCCTTCGCCCGCAGTGGCATTTCCGCCATTAATAACAGTACCGCTTAACTTGTTGATATCCGCCGCTGGACCAGTCGCGGTCGCGTTTTGATTAGTTTGTGATCCGAGGATCGGTTGACCAGGAAGTTGAGCTTCCGTAAAGCCAAGCTGGCCTGCCGGGACGAGATCATATGTAGACTGATTTGAGCCGGGTGTAGGCAACCCGTTGGTGGTAAGATTAGACGGAATAGCCTGGAGTGCCTGCAAGATGATGTACTGCAGTGGAGGCCAACAGTTCGGGGCGTCCCTGTAATATACGTGTCATAAGATCTACATGGAAAAGACGTAGAGAGCTACCATTGCAAGCCGGTCCAATCGACAAAAGTGACCGGAACTGTACCATTGTACTTGTTCACTGCCAAATTGACCGCTGCGAAGTAACCAAATGCATTGGATTGAGAGGCGAGGACTTCGTCGGGGATGATGCCGTTCCAAACAGGATAGTAAGTTGCGGCCGTAAATATATCGTTGCGGGCATTCGAAGTCAGGTTAAAGTCATAAAAAGCGAGCTTGGCTGGGTCCCAAAGGAGGTCCAGGATACCCTCACGAATGCCGGTAGCGACCTGGAGATGGTTGCTTGACGCAGTCGCATTGGACGTGCCGTAAAGCTCAGCAAGAAGCAATCTAGCCTTGTCTGTCATCCCAAAGTTCCCATCAACCAAAACGCACAACAACAAATTGACATACACAGAATACTGTTAAGACAGATTGGGATGTTGTTCTTCACATTGAGCGAACGCAGGCCAGGGTTGCCAAGCTGAGGGATAGCCTCAAAGCGTGAACTATAATCCCATCCGGTCTCAGCGCCAGATGCAAGCTCGCTGTAAAGCTCGGCAGCCTGATCATCCGTGAGGGGCGTAGAAAGAGTTGGGTCATGAACAGTCAGATAATCTGAATATTGGCACATTGAGAAAAAAAAGTAGGAGAGTCGGATTCACCAGAATAACCCACCAGTGAGATATGATTCAGGTCGAGGAGCAGTGTTGGTGACTGCATAGTGTGCCATCATGTAGGTCCGGTTGGTGTATGGGCTTGTAACTTCAATTGTACGATTATTTGCCCACCAGGCAAGCTCAGCCTGTACAGATCTTCAGAATGTGTACTCTACAAACGGAGTAGACTACTGACCTCAGCCAAAGGAAGAGCGCGTTGTAGAATCGAAGTATCTCCAGTTACGTTAACATAGTCATACACCATCTGTATCACGATTTGATGTCATGATCACATCGAAGAAATCCAAATCTCAGCAGAACTCACATGGATAAAGAGAGGTGGTTGTGACCGATTCAAGTCTATATCACCAACAATGAGATGCGCCGACTCATTCAGGACGATCTACTCACAATAGATACGACCACCGTTCGGAATGAAACCGAAGTTCTCGATCTCATCCATGAAGTTTTGCAAAGTGGTGTTTACAGTTTCATATAACTCTGACTGAAATAGACCCTGAATAATCCAGTAGCTGTCCCAGTAATCTGTCGAAAGCCACCAGATATCATCGATAGCCACCTGAGCAGAGACACAGAGAAACACGAACATTGTTCTCTAAAGCGACCACCAGGAATAACGAATGTATGGTTCAGGGGAATGAACGAGCCCTCGCACGTGCCGCCGGGGTAATCGTCACAGACAGCAGACTGGTTGGTATTACGGGCAAGCTGAGTCCAGTAACCATGAACAGTTTGCGCAAACGCCTTCAACAAAGGGTCTGTCACGTTGTTGAGGAATGCTGGAGTAGGATTGAAGTTCGTGAGGGCAGCAGCCTCCAGTTCAAGACCCTCCCCAAGGAAATCGTTATCAACAAAATTCACAACCTCCCCTTCGGTAGCCGTCGACAAGTTGAAGTTGCTGAAGTCTGCAAGAACTTGCTGAGAAGACTTGCCGGTTGGCTTATCCACGAAGGTCTTTGGGTCAGAGTACACCTGAGCGATATTGACTGTCTGCAACAACTGAACAAAGGTTAGTACTGGGACCCTCAAAATCATTGTAGACTGAAACGTACTGAACCAGCGCAAAATATTTGACCAATGCACCATCCTTGGGTTGGGGGTAGTGATGCCTGCGAAGGTAGAGTCGCGCCTAGTGATGCACTAGGGCTAGCCACCGCTGTCGAAATGGTCAATGTTGGCAACGCGGTGCCAGGCGCAGTGGTGGTAGTACTACTGATAGTAGCTGCCAATATGGTATGAACAAGGCCAGCGACGACCGCAACCTTCAAACTCGACACCATCGATGATGAGCGCGGGATATGTGGGTCCTAGTCACCAGCGACCCTAATAGCGTTACGAGATGTCGTATAGATACCAGGAGCTCTTGAAGCCTGCCACGACATAATCGCCAGCTCATGGGAGTTCTTATAGGCCGCCCTCCCATGCACACTAGGCGGCCACCCTGGCTACAAAACATTGACAAATCCTGGTATTGTTGATGATGCACATGGATCAGTTGCCTTGACCGAGGTCTGCTGACTCCGGCGTCTTGCAAATCTCCCGCAACATTTCAACTCGTAAGATGTCTCAATTCTCATCAATATCCCTGCCATGAAAGATCCGAGGACATCGGTAGGGGAATTTTCCCAGTGATGCAGTTTGGTACTAGTAACAACGATCGTAATTGGCGAACGGAGTTGCCCGTACGCCTCTAATTTGTCACTCATAATCATTGACACACTCATTCCTCCAGCAAATGCCCCGTAGTGCAGCATATACCAATGTATCAACTAGCCAGCAGACCCGCGACGCTTATGAAATACAAAACGCTTCAACCCGCCCATCTCATAGTTCAGTGAAGAGTTGTGCACGTGGACGTACCTGAAAATCCCTCAGCGTCAAATCGATGGCGACAGCAACGGGGTCGGGCCGAACTTCATCAGGGATTCAGAATGGAAGTCTCGTTCACCGGTAAAGCTACAGAAAAAGATGTTGAAAAGATGTCGAAGAAAATCTTGACAACCATGGTAGAATAACGTTTTACTGTGGTCGGGAGCAGGCGGCTTAGATGGGGTCAACGAGACCGACAGCATCGAGGAAAGGGTAAAACTCAACAAGTCGAAGGCTACCAAGGGTGCGCTTATTCAACAATAGCGCCTTGATACGGCGGCAGCGGAAATAGTCAGGTCTAGGCGCATATCTCATTACTCATTCCCTCGTCAATTAATAGCTCCAAACCGTTAAGCAGATCTTGAGAACTCAACAGCAAGGTGCCATGTGCAATTTGCAACATCCCAAAGGTCTTCACCGATCGATTGATACACGTACGCTCAGAAAGAAGTATCATTCGTCACGGGAATAGGTCAATGACGTACTTACGGATGCACCCTTTTAGCCCTTCCGCAGCCTATCAAGCATCCTAAATCCTCATCTGGCGTAGTGTAGTTGCTTCTCGAAGCTCATACACCTCAGCAGACATGATATTAATGCTACAACGCACCTGCCCCCTGAGCAGAGCAGCCCCAGCGTGAAAAGCCCACTCTCTGTTCAATCGACCATCAGCTTTTCCGTGTGCAGGCCTTCGCCGTATGCCATGCTCTCGAAGATTATTTGTCTCCAGATACTGATGGTGAATTCTTGTGCCTCTTCTTCCAAAACCTGTTTATGGATGTTTAGTGAATGAGAGGTACACCGACTATATGTAAGGCGCACCGGCTCCAACCCTTCGATAAGCTTGTGAGGCCCCTTGTGATCCTTAAGGTGCTCCACGACAAACATGACAAGGTCGTCATCCTCTAGTTCACCGAGATAGCTGACCATTCGACGGCGTATCAATGGCTCCAGCTTGCGGTCAATCATGGGCTATGGCACATTATTAGCAGGCAGCTTGTGCACGAACAACCAAATTCTTACATCTGAAACACCATCCCACCTGACTTTTGCCTTAAATAGCGCCTCCTTATTGTGGGGTACAGATTCCTTGATCATCTGGAGGCGTTCTTTGGCCTTATCACCTTCGGTGGCGCTAAAGTCAAGCTTAACGAGAGGCACCTTCCGCTTCTTGATGCCCTCTTCCTCCTCCTCTTCCTGTCCAAACACAGTCGGTTTCGTGTCCTTTGGAATAGGTTCTGCCTTGACAGGCGGGGGATTCAGTGATACGCTAAGCTTGACTGGCGCACCGTCATCAAGAAGCATGCCTGCTTTCCGCTGCTCTTCGGCAAGAGCTTGCATGTCCTCCATCTGGCGTGCGAGGAATTTCTCAGACTCGACACGAAGATTCTCTGTCTCACGTTCTTCATAGATGCGCGACTCAGAATCCGTTGCTTCTTCTGCAGCAAGCCTACGGGAACGAGTCTGTCTCCATCGTGTTCTGATAGACTATGAGCGAAATCACGGAGCACAAACTTGTAAACGTACCTGTCGACGTAAAACATTTCATCACTTTCGTCATCATCCCAAACATCCAAACGAGCTTGCATTTCAACACGATCCCGCTCTTCTGCCTCTTTGATTGCGTTCTGACGGGCTATCGAACGCTCCAGAGCTGCTATACGAGTGCGTTCTCGAGGCTCGTAGCGACGTTCGCGCTAGATCGTGAAGGTTAGTATGATGATTCTACCTGATGAAATAACTACTGCGACTTACGTCCCGGAAAGAAACCTCCTCGTCTCGCCGCCTGGCTTCCTTGCGGTCCTTTTCAAGTTCCTCGTCTGTCTTTCCGCTCTTGCCCGGCATACTCCGATCATCAGACCCCATTGCAGCGGCACCATCTTCGGCTTTTACAAACCCCACAGGTTTGCTGTATCCCTGAGCATCCTTTCCACGGGGTGCTGATTTACCAGGAATACCCTGTGGTGATTGTGGGGTTTGTGGCTTTCCCCATTCGCGGACTTTCGGTCCGCTCGGGGTAGGTGCAAGCTGTGGCATGGCATCACGAACATCACGTAACTTTTCCCGCTCCCGCTTTGCGGCTCGTTCACGAAATTGGGCGATTTCAGATATGACAAGACCACGCTGTGTCTCAGGAAGATCGGCTTCTTGAAGATCGTGTAGATGTGGTGGGATAACATATTTTTCTTTGTCGAGAAGACCGTTGTTGGCTGCTTCTTGCGATTGTTTATTGATCTCGGCTACTAATTCATCAACCTTGGTTTTTGCTTGTTGCAACATTGTCTCATCGGCCTAAGCGCATCATTCGTTAATTCATTGACGGTCAGGTAAGGAGAGTGGAGAATAATTACATCAGTTTTCATTTTTTGTGCAGAGTAGGCATCCAGAAAAAGCTTTGTCTTTTCATCGGCTTTGATCTGGATATTCGACGTAGGCTTGAAAGGAGAGATATATACAAAGCACGACGCACCAGTAATTTCTTGTTCGCACACCCATCCTCGAGTGCCGGTAACTCAACACCCTGCAAAAGAGCAAGACATCGTAAGGCAGAGTCAGGATCTTCAAACTCAGCAAATCCAAAACCCTGCGGCTTGTTCGCTGGGGTGATAAGGCGTTTGAAGGACTTGACGGGACCACACGCCTGGGAAGCCGCTTTAAGGGATTGACATGAGAGGATTTGGACATCTGATCCTTACCACAAGAAGTCTGTTCAGAAAGCTATCGGTGACACCGCCAGATATCGAGCCCACGAACAGAGATGTCAACTTCTGTGCTTGAGGAGGGACAAAGCCCTGGTGAAGCATCTGTTGCTGCTGTGCGAGAGCCGACATTGAGGGCCCCTGGCCGTATGATGGCAAAGGTGGACGCAGACCAAGTCCTAACCGATTTGGAATGGGTTGCATTTTGATTGAAAATGTATCTTGAAGTAACAGAAACTTTGCAATTGATTCTTTGGAAGAGTCAGTAAGACTCTGTCAGAAAATGACATTAAGACGCACAATTGAGATACTCTAAACGTTTTGATAAACAATCAGAACAGTAAAGCAAAGGGGAAGAAGGCAGAGGCTCGAGGCAAGCTTGCAGCTAGTGGATGTCACCGCGTAAGTAAGCGCTCGTTGTGGTTCGCGTGAAAGGGCAGCACCCGACATTTCCCACGCTCTTTCGTTTGTAAATCTAGTTTCCTACATCGTCCTGCTTCAAGTCGCGAGCGCAATGGTCCTCTTCTTCACTTCCACTGGTAAGTGCTTCTATCATATCAAGTTGCGGCAATACTGATATCTGGTATAGTGGTCGATCCGCCAGTAATGCTTTACATGGGCAAGGATAAAGTCGAGAGTGAGCCCAGCAACATCCATCACACAACACACTGAAGTTCACCATACCAGATCAGACGAAGATTTGATCAAATATGCATGGCCTCAGGATGTGTGGTTCCACGTCGACAAGCTGTCCTCTGCGCACGTCTATATTCGCATGCCACCGACCATGATCTGGGACAGTATTCCCCAGGCGCTTTTGACCGATTGTGCGCAGCTGGTGAAAGCTAATTCGATCGAAGGTTCGTGAGCATATTCAGGTCATCTATCGCCCGACGATCGATCTTGGATGTGAAGGAAATAAGAAAGACAACCTCACCATTATTTATACTCCTGGGAGTAACCTCAAGGTAGGTCTACCATAATCGCACGTACTTGCTGCCCACCTGAAGATGTTCATACCAGAAATCCGGAGACATGGCCGTCGGTCAGGTGTCGTTTCATAGTGACAAACAAGTACGTGTGCCTATATCTCGATCGTCGCTGCCGACTAAATGCTGTTGTTTGACAGGTCAAAAGAGGTTTCAATTTCCCCATTCAATCGTTTTCATTGCTCAATACCCCCTCAGTTCACATTCCAAAGCGAGAAAATGTAATTGTAAACCGTCTCAACAAGACAAAAGTCGAGCGGGATGTGGATCATGAGCAAGAGCGCGTAGAGCGCATCAAGAAAGAGAATGCAGAGAAAAGAGTTATAGCTGCTCAAAACGTTCGCTTCACACTATCTCACTTTCAAATCAAACACTAATTAAGAACACAGAAAAAAGCTGAAGCAGAGCTAGCCAAGGCTAGAGAAGCGGAGAAAGCTTCCCGCTCCTACGATTTGTTATTCGAAGTCGAGGAAGATCCTGATGCACCGAAGCTGACTGGGAAGGCTATCGAAGAGGACTTCATGTAATCGTATAAATCTGATCCAAGCGCCTGTCAACCATATTGTGCTCTCTTGAGTCCGTCGTAATATACCTGTATGGACTTATATATCAGGCAAATTGCCTCCTGTGATATCGGTAACCGGATAGTTTTGGGTCCTCCTTTCGAAGTTCTGGCGCCTGCCTAGACTCAACCAAAAAAAACTATGACCATACGTTTTGCCGCAGCCACGATCCATACAACAGGGGAGGACGTAGACGATCAATCGGTATCATCTCAAACGGACTCAGATTACGCCGAGGAAGACAACAACTTTGAAGATTGGGTATCAGATCAAGCGCAAAATCAGTCTTGCCGGTCGCTCTTCGAGGACAAGGCCTTTCCTTCAGCTGCTGCTGCTCGTGCACACGATAAGGATGTCCATAACTTTGACCTACGCACCATAAGCGCGAAACTGGGTTAGTGTCGAAGTTATCATGATTTTCAATCAGTGACGATCAAGCCTAGAACTGGACCTTCATCAACGCATACGATTAATCAACTTCATCAGAAAACATGTGCGATTTTATTCGATCCCTTACGTGTCGTCGACTGACGCACAGCTTCAGGCACCTACATCAGAGGATATCGGGAACCTAACAGGGGCGGAGACTCTTTTCTCTTCAGATGAGTATCTGATCCCACAGATTGAAGATGATCCGCTACTTCGTGCGTATCATCACGTCTCCCTCATCCTTCATACAATGCTCAATCGTCCAAAGAACTAGAAATGGATGACTGGTCAGATGATGAAGACCTCGCCAGCACTGACCAACGCCCAACCCCACCCGCTGATCTACCAAGCGCGCTTCGGCAGATGCAGCTCCTTGAAAGGAAGCTCGCACAAGCTCATAGGGACATGGCAGAATACCGCTCACTTGTCGGTCAACAGTTTGACGCGGGGCGTTTTGCAGAGATTATCAACGAACCGAGTTCTTCATTAGCAGGACCGTCACCTCGAGACGACGACAGCCATTATTTCTCCAGCTACTGTGAAAACGGTGTGTGATTTTTCAGGGGTTAACATTTTAATGTCTCATATATTGTGAAAAGACATCCATGCTGTTATGATACAGGACAAAGTTCGCACTTCCACTTACGCGTCGTTCATTCTCACAAACCCCATCCTATTCCGCGATGCTGTCGTACTCGATGTCGGATGCGGTACCGGAATACTCTCCCTCTTTGCCGCCAAGTCAGGGGCAAAGCACGTTTACGCAGTCGATGCAAGCGACATCGCGGAGAAGGCTGAGCAGATCGTCAAAGAAAATGGGCTAGAAAATGTCATCACGTAAGACCATCTGCTAGTTCTCCCTGTCCGCTCTCCATGATTTCTCACGCAAGCCCAGCGTCATCCGTGGAAAAGTTGAAGAGATCTCCCTCCCGGATGATGTCGAGCACGTTGATATCATCATCTCCGAATGGATGGGCTACGCATTGCTATACGAATCCATGCTCGACTCTGTGCTGCAAGCGCGCGACAGATTCTTGAAACCAGAGAGAGGCGTGATGGCCCCGAGCCAGTGTAGGATCATGTTCGGGCTCTGTGAAGGTAGCGAAATCTTGAAGGAGCGCGTAGGATTCTGGAGTGATGTTTACGGTGTGTATTGTTCTATTTCATCGTATCGCATGATTCTCAAAATACGTCGCAGGTTTCGATTTGTCGATCATGGCAAACAATGTTTATGAGGAGGCCATCGTCGACGTCGTCGGGCCAGAATCAATGGCGAGCGAACCTTATCTCCTCAAAGACCTCCACCTAAAAGACGTCACATCCCGCCAACTTGACTTCACTTCCCAATTCACCCTCGTCTCAACTACCCCAAAACGCACCAAGATTCACGCGTTTGTATTGTACTTTGACACGTTCTTCACGACGACGGGCGAACCAGTCCCACCTGAAGTGCCCGTCAAGGTGACAAAGGAGGGTGATGTGACACTTGCTGAGGTGTGGCCTGTGGGCGGGAAAGCACCCCCACAACGTCGTGCAAGCACGGGTCCTGGTCTCAAGCAAAAGGAGGATAAGAGAGTGACGAGCTTCAGCACAGGGCCTTGTAGTCAGCCAACGCATTGGAAGCAAACAATCTTCCTATTAAGAGATCCGATCCATGCAGAAGACGGTATGTTGCACATCTCCATTTTGAATCTAGACGGCTCAGGCTCAAGGAATACAGGCACCATTGTGACAGGGACGTTCTACTGCAAGAAAAGCGCTACTAACTCTCGCGAACTTGATGTGGAGATCCATTATTCTGTGAGACAGAATGCTGAGACAACGGCAGTTGGAGAGACTGTCGTTCAGATATATAAAGTGCGATGATATTCGTTGCGTGCTGTAAAATATCGTATACATGTTGCTGTCTGTAGCCTCAAGTTCGTTGCTGACTAGCACATGATAGTAGATCGCCTTCGAGTTCGACATTGCGCCTAACCAGACTCTACCGCACAGATATGCGACTCGGATAAATGACTTTGAATTGGAACTTACATCGAGGAATTATTATGTAAGACCTTGCGCCTCTGACGAGGAACGTTCTAGGCTAATTGTCCGAGCTTCAAGTTAGTCTCGAGGACAGGCTGGACAGCGAGGATGATAAACCCAAATTATGTACTCGGCCGCGAGAGTGGTGGGACCCCATAGATCCGGGAGACAAACAGCCAACAAACAGCCCTACACAGATTGAAACTTCAGATGGCTGTAATTCATTAGTTTGGTACAAAGCCGTGGCTATACGCCTCAACGCCAGACAGCTCCTTGGGGGTTATCATCATACTGGGTTTTTCACGCGCTACAGGAGCTGGCATGAGAGCCTGAGCAAGCGTAGCAGGCAAGAGTCTCGCACCATCCTGAGCATGTCCAAGTGGCTTTATTGCTGTAAGTAACATTAGCTCCTGGACCACCTTGTTGTAACACCATTGGTTATAATACCCACTTAGTTCGATCAAAAAGAAATCTTGAAACTTGCCAAACGCCCGAGCTCGCGAGCCGCTGCAACAAAGTGTTAGCAAACGTATCTGGATTCTGGTGCAATGAAACTCGCCTTTGGCGAAGCCTTCCGCAGAGTTGGTAACATATTCAGACTCATATCAGCGCAGACGGCCGAGGCACGAGTTATACAGTGCCAACTCCAATCTCTATATCGAGTCAGGGTTCCGGGTCGACTCCAGCAACCAGTACTAGTGCGGCTGCTAAGATTCTCGCGTCCTACATATAGCCCCCACACTCACCGAATACTGAGTACGAAGCACTCACTATGCGATGTTGAAACTGCCGATCTGTAGGGCCTCACACTCTGGTCCTTTGCTATGTATATGACTTCAAATCTATCACTTAGATTTGACTACTCCGACCCGCCAGCCCGCACACCGAAGAACATGGACTTCGCACATATCATGGAAACCACTACCCGAGATCCGACAAACCTTTGTAGACGAAGGGAGATAATACCTGCTAATAGGAATGAAGTGCGCTTTCAATTTTCAGACCGAGTCTGGACATTCAATTTTCACGAGTGAACTTGAAGATGTCAAAGGAAGCGTTATCGCACTCAAAACACGCCTCCAGATTCACACGAGTATCTACTTATGGTCCGAGGAAGCATATGTATGTGGTGTTCCTATGCGCAACTTTCTGAATTGATATCGCCATAGACTCAGTCGTCAAGCGATACTTCCAGTACTACTTGTGAATGCTTTGTCGGAACAATGGTCACTGTCCGATATTTGCGGTTATTTGGACCTTCTGATGTTCTATAACTTTAAGTGTCATAATGATCGTGTTGACACGGCTTCAAAGGTGTCGCAGATTCACGTTGGGAACACATGGCCATGTCATACGTACAATTTGATTGGCGCCTAGAGCGAGTATAAGAATAAAGACTCGAGCCCACAACTCTCCAGCACTTCACGATGTCGAACCATCAAGCACCTGTCGAAGCGCTCTTGATGAGATCAATTCTTGGCCAACAGCTCGTGGATACAAAGCTCCACACATTCTCAAGCCGCTCAGCACATCCACGTAAAGTCATCCGACCCCAAGCCTTGTTCGTCAACGACGTTGTTCTGATAGCACGTTCCGAGTTTTTTGCCGAGAGTAAGCTTTTTTCCTTCTCATGAAGGGTGGTGAGCTTGCTCATTAGAGTTGACAGTATTGTCGAGAACGGGATCACTTGACGCCACATTTGTCGACTTCGACGGTGGCTCAGAATTCGAGGATGGAATAACACTTGATGACTACGGATATGCATCTGACAGTGATCTCGAAGATGAAGAAGAGGACAGTAAGTGGTTCACAGCAATATCGGCAACGTGAATCTTCATACCTTTTGCAAGGAAACATCCGAATCAGTGAATCAGAGGATGATGAAGACTCCGACATACTGGTTTTGGCAGACACTACATCCGAAAATGATGCCTTAACCAGCCCACCACAAGCAGAAAAGCCTATCGTCCCTACTCTTATTCAACACCAACCACAAGTTGTCAACTACCGGAACATACTCGTGCGAGACACGGCCTTCAGGACGTAAGTTCATGTTATCACAATTGTGGCGGGCCTTTGATTTCGTATATACAGATTGAAAGCATTCTTACTGTATCTGTATACGGATAAAACCTCCTTCTCCCCACTCAAGTCCCAGGGACCGCCCGGAACTGATGGGCAGACCCCAAACCCTAGCACTTCGTGGCCTTGCTCACCGAAGTCGATGTATCGTTTAGCCTCCAAGGTTCGAGTAAACTTACCTGGTACTCTCCACACATCCTAATACACAATTGTCAGGTTCGACTCGACAACCTTCGCGATCGTGCTTTCTATGAAATACGTAATAGGTTGGATGCGAAAAATATTCTCCAAGAGCTTTCTTCATCATTTACATCCAAGTCAGTCTTTTTTTGATCATGGCATAGCACAGTGTTAACCAGCTTCGCGGTGTCAGGTATCCTGCAATCCTGCAAATGAATGTAGAAGTCCTACTCCAGCATATCGCATCTGTTCCTGTCATCCAGAATATCCCTGCGCTGCTCAGGAGGATCACCGACTCACAATTGCCCCATGGAGCAGACATTATCATTAGTTTGTACCAGAAATTCCTGCTGCAGCACCATCCTCGGGCGCTTGCACTTGCGAATGCGCCGAGTGACTTGAAAGGGAAAGGTGGTAAGAAGGGCAAAAAATAGTTCCAGGTGTAAATTGCATTGTATGTATTGTGTCTATGAATATTGCTGTCGCAATAGATTGCTTTCTTCCTTCCGTTGTGTGCCCGGGGCCTATGGATTTGAATCAGACTTATACAAGCTTCAGTGAGCCATTGAAATACGCATTTGTGATCACTGTAGTCATTGACCGATCTCGTTCCTATAGCAATTCTTTCGCAAGGATATACAAGTATAGGTAACGCAAGTGTATGCGAAGTAATCCTGTTGACCACAGTTAGCGCCAATGACCTAATTTCTTCCGAGGTCAATTCATCCACTCCTTTCCGACCAGAGCATGTTCATACTAAGACCATCTTCGATGCGTCAAATACCCTTCATCTCATTATGGCATCCGCTGCCGGGAGTCTGGCTCTCCAAGATTTCGTCAAGGATGGGATTATTGCCAACGAGGGCGTAAAGGTGGAGGAGCTACAGGACAATGGTACACTGAAGATGTTCGCGGAAAAGAAGTTCGTGTGATTTTGGGTACCATTGTGATATAAGGCTGCTGGCAGTTGTCTTTATACCCATTTTTACTCTTGTCTGATTCTAACGGCTTCGCTGTCGCTGATTTTGATGATTCCATCAGACTTCCTAACTAGTAACTACGCATGCACGTTTAACTGTTAATAATGTTATTCTACAGTCACTCTACATCGGTTGAGTTATTTGCTACTCATTCTACCTTTTCCCCCGCAAATAGACATGTGATGTCGATGTATTGGGACTCGGGACGTCGTTGCACGAATACTTGGCTGTAGCTACATGGCATTGGACAATGGAGTCCCAGAACCTCGGTCTGCCGAAGGAAGCTGTGGCTGTACTTCTTTTCTGCCTGACCGGGATGATCCTGATTTATGCGGCAAGTCAGAGTCACGTGCGCGTGTTGATGGGAAGTTGGAATGTGTCGTCACTGCAGTAGGTCCACAACCACCCATCAGTCCACATCAGATTGATGGATGGGCTGCCACAATATTTGCGCCACATTTGTCAGGCAGATATAAGGGAAGAGGAAGCGGTCGCTCTTTCTTGTTTTCTTAGTTTTCTCCATTTCACCAGTCCCATCCACAACACCTAGTGTCATGTCCCCTGCCGGCGAGACAAGCACATCGTTTACTCCACCTCGCGCCAATGCACCAGCTCATGGTTCTAGCAAAATAGAATCCACTCCAAACAGCCGTGGGGCTGCCGTGGTGAGCGAGAACATTGGCCTGGTCGGTGTCACATCAGGAAATTCACACATTCCTTAATGTCCTTAATCAGCTTAACTCACTTATCTCGAAATTTGTTTGCTCTCTCTCGCATCATTCACCTGGCATATCTTATATTTTTTGAGTGTGAAATATAATAGACCATGTATATTAATATACCTCAATGATGTTTTTTTGAATACATTCAAGTTGAAATTTCGGATAAGTAGATCCCATTTCACCAAGGCAGTTAAGTGTAAATAAGTTCCATTTAAGCACAAATAAGGAATGTGTGAATTTCCTGATGCAGGTGCGCACCTTTCTTATTTGTATTAAGTAGTACCTAACATTCCATCAAGGGTTAAGGACATCCGTCCATGGATTCAGCGCGATGTAGGGATTCATTTCTGGCTGGGCTTGTAGAGACTGTTTTTACCTTACCTTATGTTGGCACTTTTGTAGCTTACATAAGCAAGTTATCTTTTCACCAGTTATCAGTATGAGTCTGAGTCTTCAGTAGTTTTTCATGATATTTCCTCTCCTCTGAGCCTTGAGCCTGGTCCAGAAACCCTTTAGGGTCGAATAGCAGCTAGGTTCTGCAAGACCCAACATTGTTCAGACTCACTCTCTGAATTGTTGTACCTTCAGCGACATCGAGCAGGTCAAGCAGTGCAAGGCAGATGCAATGCTACAAGCCCTCCTGCAGCGTGCTTCTTGCGCTTCGGAAACTAAACAGCCTGAGCTCCTGCAAAAGTGCCCAAAGGCAGTTCTTCCGGTTTGCAATGGACAGGTCTCTGCTGGAGGCATATACTCTTCGGGTATCGAGACAGCCCTGAAAAAATAGTGAGCGTCCCCTCACTGATCGGACGTTTTCCTGCTCACCATGATTGCAAGTGTTGGTCCAGGAGGAGAAGGCAACTTCTACGGCCCTTTTATAGAAGCCACCAACATCGCGCTCGCTTGTCTTGAGGAGATCAAGGTTGACGGGATGCGAGCTCCTGTCCCCGCTGTAGACATGATATGTCAGCAGAATGACATGCCCATGTATCAAAACCACCAGGACATGAAATCAACTCGGAAACCCGACTGCGTCATTCTTCCTTTGAAGAGCGCATGTGCTCCTTTCGAGGATGAGAAGAGCGGCAAACAGGGCAAACAGAAGCGCAAGGCTCACATGGTGAAGAATGCAATGTCCAAGCCGCCAGCGTCACTCCCCTGGGAAGATATTCTAGCTTGCATTGAGTTCAAGAGAAAGACGGCAGGGAGGAAGCAAGGGATTCAACCGCTGCCGCCCTCTTTGTATCATGTGAAAGACCATGTTCCTACCAAACCAGAGTATTTACCGGTGGATCATCTTAAGGCTGAAGATCCGGCGCCAGGTCCTACGCAGACCCCAGCAACCCAAGTGCCCGACACTGCAAGTAAGTGATTGTATTATTGATTACAAGATCAAGCTAAATCGGCCGAGCAGCAGTTCTATCTTCCGGCCTGAATGCTACCCAGTCTTCCCAGTACGGGTCTAGTTCCAAGCGCAAGGCCACGGACACTTTGCAATCCGCCGCGAAAAAAACCCAAGGTCATTTCCGATGAGCCTGATGTGACTGTCCAGACAGGTCTGTATGCTGCTGAAATGTTTGCGGCCAATCTTGCCGTCGGTTATCTAATTAATCTTATCGTCATCGGTGGGTTCGCTCGGCTGTCGAGATCAGTCTCGTTCTTACCACAGCTTTTTTAGACGATGTTGTCTGGATCTGGTATTATGATCGCCAGGGCACTATCCAAAGCTCGGGCATCAACTTCATTCAAGATCTCCCGCGATTCATGGTGCTATTGTACGCTTTACAACACTTTGAGCTCCACGATTGGGGCAGAAACAAGGACTTCCTCCCAGTTCAAGTTGAGGGGAAACGATGCTACGAATTCAATATCAAGGATGAAAAACTTGGAGAGGTGGATCTGCTGCTTCACACCAGCCACAAAGATAGAGTGATGCATTACGGACTACAAGGCCGAGCCACCAATGTGATCCCTGTCACTAGCCAAGCACTTGCAAAGAAATACGACAACCTCCCGGATGGGATGGTGGCCAAGGTCTTTTGGGGAGAGGCGAATCACACTAGCGAGCCGGAAATTCTGAAAAGAGTCGAGGAGATTACTGAGGCGCACGACACCGTAAAAAACCATATTCCCAAGCTGCTCTGGCACCACACGTTCACAAATCCCACATCTGCCATCCGAGAAGCGCTCAGGGTTGTGGAACCCACCACAGGCAGTCGCGTGCTCTACATTCTCGTATTCCGTAAACTTCAACCCATCACGAAGCTTCACGGCAAAGAACTTTTCAACGTCTGGCAGCAGTGTATTCTATGTACGTGTTCGATTGAATTTATGTTGCTGTTCGTTGACATAGTGTGCAGGTCACCTCACTCTATGGAAAGAAGGGGTCTATCATCGAGATATCAGCCCTGGAAACTTGATGTGGTACAAGAAAAACAACAAATTGATTGGTGTCTTAAACAACTACAATCTATCATCGTTGGCGAATGTCGCGGGTCCTCAGGGCAACGAGCGTACGGGACGGTACCATTCATGGCACTCGATCTCCTGACTGAAAAGGCTCAATGAGGCGAAGTCAAACATTTATATCGCCACGATCTGGAGTCGTTTATGTGGGTTTTTATCTGGATTTGCTTGCATTATGGGGAGGGAGTCCTTCTATCAGCGGAAACGCGCCCCTTGTAGTGATGGAAAAGTCTGGTTCAGTCCAGTTCACCAGGAAAATTGGTGAACGCTGAACTGAATGTTGCGTTCGGTTCAGCGATTTTGCTGAATGCTGGACCGAACGTAGTCAAACGCGTTCGGGACGTTTAGTTCACGTTCAGTTTGGCATTCAGACGCTGAACGTCTCCGACTCAATGCATGCGAAAGAGACTTGGGATTGCAGCAATATCAAAACAACATGTACTCTACATGTCAGTAGCACCTACACTAGCATCAGGCTTGACATGCGCTGTTGCATCAGTTGCAGCCTGTAGATGCCCATTACGGTAGGCACTCTTCAACAATTGCAGTGCCTCGAAGACCTGAGGTGTAAGCCGGTTGCGTCGACTATCATCTGTCATGCCACCACTTGAGAAGGCCCGTTCTGACGGCGTTGAAGAGCCTTGAATAGCAAGGTAATCTCTTGCCATGCGTGAAAGGGTGGGGTACATGGTGGAATGATGCTAGAGCAAGCACATCAACAAAGGCCGGTCAATACAATATGTACTTACCTCCCACCAGCGAACCACATCAGCCACCTCCTCCAATTCGCATGCTCCATACACCTAACTCTACGCTGATGATGGTCTTCGATCCCGGCTTCAGGAACCACTTCGGCAAATGTCTTGATGGCTGAATCGTTGTTCGTCGCATTGTCAGCTGTAAACCACCCGATCTATGTGATTTTGCGTTAGTTCAATCATGATACAACCAATAAAGTACGTTACCTTCTTTTGCAACCCAAAACGGTCCACAATTCGAACAAGAATGTTGCCCCTGTGACCGACAAGTATGGATTGCCGCTGTCCGAAGTCCAAGAATCAAATGTGAAGGACACTCGCCCAGGAATGTCCTTAAGATGCTCGCGGATCCGGGACTCAACCATTTGAGCATGGCGAACAATCTCTTCCTGTATCTTATGACGTCGAGGGATATCTTTGTCAGAAAGGCCGGGGCGAGTGTATGTGAGAAGTCGCCGAAAAGCGCCTTTGTCAACGAGTTGAAATGCTTCGTCTTCAGCAACAATCAGTTCGACTATGTAGTCCAGCAATCCAGCAGTGGTAAATGCCGGTGCTCGATGCTCTCTTACAACTGCGCTGTCCAATGTCTTCTGATTAGAGCTGTTAAAAAAAGTTTCGTTAGAATCTTAGATTGAGTAGTGGGACACAATGAATTGCATACGGTACATCATCTGCAGGTAATGCATGCATATGTGGCTGGATTCCATGCTTGCGGCATCGATCTTTGTAGAGCTTTGTGTGGTCCTTATGCCTGAGATATGTGAGGTAGGGTACATCAGTAGCAAATTGAAAGCTTACCTCCGAATATGAGCTCGAAGGGAAGTGACACTGCCCTTCAAAAAACTAAACTTCTGAGCAAGACCATTTGCCCTGTCGAAAGCGATGTTAGATAAGTAACAACAACGACACAGCATTCAAAACTTACTTGCAGACCTCACACCAGTGCCCATCCTCTTCCTTTCCAGTATCGGGGTTGATAGTGTTCGACTCACGAGTGAATATTGTACGAATGTCGGCGGTCAAGTCACTTTTACGCCATTTGGCACCCTGCACAAAGAATAAGTTAAGTTGGACGAAAAATTGAATGGAGAGTTCACTTACCTCACAGTCTGCGTCACCCATCTCTTTAGTTTGTTGATATGTTGATGGGGTGTCGTCATCAGTACGTGTATCCATGTCAGTTGCAGTACCTGCATCAGTTAGTACTTCATCGGCGTCATCCCACTCAGGGTCTTCGGCAACTGCATCTTCAGATTCATCCTCAGTAAGTACCACTTGCTGTCCAGTAGCTTTGTGTTTGCCCAAGACAGCATTGTTGGGGTCAATAAGCTTGGAGGCAGGGCGTGGAACACGAGCAGAGCGACGTGAGCCAGCAATCATGATGGCAGGGGGTGGCAAAGGCGTACGAGAAGTAGGGAGCGGAGTATCATCATCAGCATCGTGAAACCAGGTGATATCACCGGCGTCAAGAAGAGCACCATCGGCACCTACAGCGCTTTGGTTATTTGACATATTGAGGGGGAGAAAGTCAGGGAACTCACTGTGGTCCCAGTCCGTGTTCTTGCTTTATTGAGCTTCGTGATCAGAGGTCTTCGCAACACAAGTATTAGTAGTTGATCAAACATTATTGCGTGAAAGATTTACTTACAGTGTAGGTCGTCTCGTGACTCGTTGAGGTCTTCTCTATTGGTCTTCTCTATTAAGTGTTAAATCAAATAGATGGATGCTGAGTTTATTCGCAAGGTTATTTAATGACGACGACCGATCTGTGTGAAGTGTGATGATGGCAATGCTTATCGATGGTGGATATCGATGAAGTTGCTGAGTCATCATGCAAAAAATAAGTATGCGTTCGGACGCAACGGTTCGAACACGTTCAAAACAGTCCAAGGACTGCTGAACGTTGAACTGAACACCCGGTTCAGTTCTTTCCGGCCGTTGAACGTCGGACTGGACCGCGGTTCGGTCCACTAAAAATCCGGTTCAAACCGCGGTCCAGGACCGAACTTTTACATCACTAGCCCCTTGGATCAATGGGTGAGATTAGACGCTGTGATGTGCGGGACGATGAAATATTTTTTCTTGGGCCACCCACCAGACCGCCCCTCGCACATAGACCCGCGTATATGGCGTTTCCTTCTGCAGTGTGTCATTGTGCTCAAAAAAGATGCTGACTATCAAATTGGTCTCCGTCTCGAGAAGCTAATAACGATGGTACCGGGCAACGATGAGGAAATAGAAGATATCGATGGTTCTTTACGCATGTTTACAAACACGACGGGCTGGGTTGAGCTCTCTGAGCTCAGCAACCCTTTACAGTGATTTCTGTACTTTTACATACACAGTTTTCTGGATATCGATATTTGTAGCTTTCAGCTATGTGTGCTAATCTGTCGAAATATATGACTCTGCCGAGTGATTTTGCTACCCTTCAGCCACACTAACTTGCCCTGGCTGACCTGTCTGCCTGCATCACCAAAATTGCTGAAATCAGACAGCACGTGATATGTGGCAAATTTCAACACTTGTGCGATACCTGTCAGCTATTGTAAGATACACCAGCGATGTTGGCGTGTCAGCACGACATCTGTCTGTCAGACTCGCTGTCGGATAGATACCATCCTGTCTGTAGTGTACCTATTAGACATTTGCTAGGTAATAAGATGTATTATAGTAGCATACATGCAATACATTTAGTGCTACTTGTGATCATAGGGCCCCATAACCTTCTGCTGCAAGTACATCATCGTCAAGCTCCTCACCATCATCAGCGATTACTCTGTCCTCATCCTCCTCGTCCTCCTTACCTTTGCCCTCATGTTCCTTGTCTACAGGCTCGAGCCCAATATCATCGTCTTCTGCCTCCAAGTCCGAGTCGTCTTCCACATCCTCTTCCGAATCTGAATCGGCTTCATCATGGCCATGTCCTTCGCGCTGGAGGAACTCGTCCCAATCACGTGTAGCCTTGTGGCCTATTCCACCACCTCGAAAGCGCATGAACATGTCCCTATCTACAAACCTGTACATAAATAAAGTTAGATAAGAGTCTAATCATGTGTTTCAAGACACTTACATGTTTAAGTAGTAAAAACGCCAGTCCGAATCATCCCCACATGAGTCACCCTTCCGCCGTGCAAATGTCGGTCCAAGTAACTCATCAGTAGTACTGAAAGCGAATGCAGGAATTAAATGAACACCACAAATCACTGAGTCAGGGTCCAAGAATCCGAATGCATCCAAAAGGCTATCACGATCGAAAAATTCAAGACGCTGCAAGCGTTTTGCGGCCCATCCTGCAGGTGAGCTGTCACGACGGAACCAACGAACAAATAGGACATCGACACGAGTTGGGGGAGTTCGCAGTGCTACAGAATGCTCGCGATACTCTACATTCACGTGGAAAATCTGAATGACGCGTGCATACCAGTATGGGTGCGTGCGTTCATCTTCATGGGAGAGTACCATGATATCGGCGCGGGTATGAGGATTGATGGTATCTTGCTCACGTCGCAGGTTGTATGTAGTATAATTGACGCGTAGAATACTGTGTTCAAATATCTTGTTGTCCGTAATAAGGACTGAGTGGCGATCTTCATCGGAGAAGTTGTGTTCGTCACCGTCGTATGCAATATTACGAAGGCGGGCAAGTAAATGGTCCTTGAGTCGAGGTATAAAATTCTAAACAAAACATGAGGGAGCTGCAATGACATAGAACAAGAATGACTCAGTACCTTGACTGCAGGATCATCTTCTAGGTCACCTAGCCAAGACGTGAGATCATGGCTTGCTCGTGAATATTTTGCAATGAAGTAATGGTCTGATGGTGAAGTACGTTCACGCTGACGTCTTGGCTGAGCTGGGTTTTTGCTGGCAAAGTGCTCACGAGCAACAATGACCTTCTCACAGAAGCGTTCGATGACTTCCTGTGATGCGATACTTGTGATTGTCGTCTCCTTGGTTTTTGGAGTCCGTGGGTACCGTCGTTTCGAGCGTCGATGCTGCAGTTCACCCTAGTAAGTTGAAATGTGTCAGTTAAAGTTCCTTTGACAGAAAAACACTTACTGGTTGGGTACTATAACTGTCTGTGGTCCCCATGCGCCGAATTGTGTTCGGATAATCACCGAGGGCATGATACTTGTATGTCTGAAGGTTGAGTGACTTTCGCTTCGCACCAGCGGACCTTCCTTGAGCAGTCTGAGGGTGCTTAGCAGCAAGTGCAGCCTCGTGACGGCCACGAGCTGCATGTTCATGGGGGAGCTCAGTAGTATGATAGTGGGCACATACTGTATGAGAGAATTTGCGGACCGATTTGCCTAGCACGACAGTCGCCAAGTCAAAGAACGATAGTGTATCCTCAGTATGCAAGCGGAGCTTTGCATATGCATGCCAAGTCGCTAGATCAAATAAAAGGTCCAGGATTATTCTGTTGTAGGTATCATCTTGAAGAAGGCTTTCGAATACGGGTATTGCGCACTACAAAACCGTCTGATTCATTGAGCAGTTCTGCAAGATAAGCTCAAATATATACCTGTAGAAGATCTTCAAAGTCGCGGGCAGCAAGTCGCTTCATTGCTGATGCGTTGTTGTGAAAACGTCGAATTGTTCCCCTTCCAAATGTAGGTACATTCCGATATCTGTGATGTAGATTAGTACTGTTGACAGCTGAAGTACGAACTTAAACTTACCTCCAGTTAAGACCCTGGATTGCTGATCCTCCTGCGGCAAATAGGATCCTCAACAGGTGAGCAAATATTGCCTTCCAGACGCCAAGTTCGAACTCGTGCAGCAAGTCGACAACAAACAGCGTAAAAAAGTTGAATAGAAACCTGAGAAGGTGCACTGAAAATGCATTCTGGGGGATACTGGTAAGCTTAAGGCATACAACACGCAGTAAGGGAAAAGCTTACTCGGGTCGGAACAAGTGATTGCGAGCCTAGAATATCTTTAACATGCTTGCCTTCGATTCCTGCACCCTTCCGAAAAATGAGCCTCCGGGCTTTTTTGATTTTCTGACAGCGAGCTTCATCATCAACACGTGCAGTCACCTCACGATGTGTCATGTCAGACTTTGTCCCCATCTTTGGAACATCGACTTTCCGGACAAGACATCGAGGACATGGATACTGGCCAAGGAACTTGATGTTCGCAAGAAGAATCCTGGTAGGGAGCATGAGACAGTGTTAAAAAATAAACAGATACCCTACTTCTCTGGATAATCAGCAGAATAGCTGAAAAAACGCGGAAAGACCCTTCGTGTGACTCCGTCACCACAACAAATGACGATACCATCCTCATATGCACGCATGAACTCCTCATCGAGAAGAAGCTCCCATATAGCGTGCATTAATTCACGCTTGCAATGGGTATGTATATCTGCTGTTGAGGCGTCACCAAAGACCTTCTTGTACTTGTCTTGAAAATCATCTGGAAGCTGCGTGCATAGCCAATGATTGATTAGTGCACCAGTAGGATTAATAGAATATGACGCACAGTTGGAATATAAGCTACATGGTGACATGCAGAGGCAGTTGGCTTGCCACGGGTGTACTTCGATTGATTTCCAAAGAAGAGGTAGAACGGCCAGAGTGATGCGTCACCAAAACTAGCAAGGTGGGTTGCGTCAGACCACATCATCAGCGAAGCCACGACACGTTCAAGGTTGTCATCAGCTGTGCGAGGAAGAGAATTAACTTCGGCATAGGCCTCTCGCATTGCAATGGATGAATAGGCTTCGGAAAATATTTCGATGTTGCGTCCGTCGGAGGTTTCCCACATTTGCTGAAAGGGGGTCATATGGAAAGTTGATGAAACACTATCTTCAAAAACCGACATAATGATATTAGTTAAAGAACGGTGGTGCACTCCCTCGATTTTGAGCTCGGGCGCATCTGCTTCAGAGGGCCATTTAATCTTCTCCTTCGGCAGACATATCTTAACTGATGACTTGTGCCAGCCATTGTCCGCACAGAATGGATTCGAGGTATCTGTAAGGTAGTCTTCAACGAGCTTCTTCTCACGTGGGATGTTGAATATACGAGCATCCTCTCTTTTATACTCATCGTTGTCGAGGAACGTTGTGAGGCGGTGCGTTTCTGCAGCTGACTTGGTGGTCGAGCCCGAGTACTGCCAACACATGAGAAGACCTGCTGTTGGGCTGCTGAAGGCGTCATATAGATTTTTGCGCGTGATTTCAGGCGGTGGTATAGGAACACCAGTCAAACTTTGCGAAGCCTGTTCGACTGCATTGCCTGCGGCATCCAGGGTGGGAGCATCACAAATACTATCAAGAGCACCACCGCCCTTGGGAATTAAGGTGGGAGGTGCGGAGTAGATGCGATAGAGCCCCATTGAATCAGGCTCTGTCTGGAAAGGGATGAGCGGTGGGCGCTGCAGAACATTGTCGTCGTTGAATCGTGGAACCTCAGGCTCTTCGATGGGCTCACTAGCCTGAGGCATGTGCTCAAGATGGGTCGCAGAGCCCGGAAGGTAGTCAACATAGCGATTTCGCATTCGTATCCTGCGACCTGAACGAGCAGAACGTATAACAGGAGCAGGGCTGGGAGGGAATGGTTCTGGCAAGGGGGGAGAATGACGGGGTGACAAGCCAGATGGTCCAGCGACGTTGTAGTCATCAACCTTGAAAATTCGTGTCAGTAAGACCTGGATACACAGTGCCAGAGACTTGCCTGCATGTTTTCAACTGGCATGTCGTCTCTAATGTCCATCGGTTCATCGGTCATCATTTGAGTGTCGTCATGTATCTGGTCATCTTGAATTCTTCTCCTCTTCCTCTTGTCTAGGTGCCGCTGCGACTTGCTTGCTCTTGTCTTGAATGCGCGCAGTTCAGGACACCGAGCCTCGTGACTACTCAGACATTTCTGAGTAGAAAATGACTTGTCGCAGCCTAGACAGGTAAGGTCATCATCCATGGTAAGGGTATGGCCAGGAAAACAGAGAGGGGGTGGCAGCAGCGTCAGACAGAAAGTGGGAGGAAAGGGTTATCGATTTCAACTGTACCTAATATACAAGCGGTACTTATCAGTGCCAGAACGGCTACCGAGAATCACCAGAACGTACCTCAGAATTCCTCCGCAGTCGGCGTCAGAGTATCCTGCAAATCTCCGGAATATTTAACACCGAGAAAGTGGAGGATTGCAGGGACCAGCTGACCGATTGGTCGTGTTCTGTTTGAGCGAGAATAATCTGCATAGAGCCAACGACTGCTGAACAGAAGGGCAACACTAAACATTAGAAACAGTCAAAAATTGGAATGCTGAGGAAAATGGATGCAAGAATTAGAGGTAGGGGAGAGTATTTGGTAGAACCAAAATTGAAATAACAGGCGCCCGAATACCGTTGAACGCAAGCCTTAACTCAGCCACGTTCAAGTAATGGAACGTGGTTCGCACTAGCACTAGTGAAACTTTAGCATGCATAGTTCATCATGTAACAAGCTTGATATTGATAAGTGCGGGTAAGTAAGTACATACATATGTATGGGCGCAACGAAGTTCATGACAAACGTCAGGCTACGGGAGTGATCTAGTGTGTCACTGTGACAGGCAGTGAAGATGCGAGGTTGGGTGAGGGCGAGAATGCGAGGTTGGGTGAAGATGCGAGGGCAGGTGAAGATTCTTTCTTGTAGCGTACGAGCTTGAGAGCAACACACCAAAACATGAGAGCCATTTTAAGGCGGGAAGTATATACTGACCTGAAGATGCGAGGGCGGGTGAGATAAGAGTCGACTTGACCCACCTCTTTAGCCTTCGTGAATGGAACATCGACAACGGGCGGCGTTGCATGATGGGGGGTGACTGGGAGAATAGGTGTCGTAAATGAGTTTTGATGGCGGTGGTAACAGCGACTGGTGGTGAGGTGATAGGCAGTGCAGGTGCAGGTGCGGGAGCTTCCTGAGGCCTCCTCATCATAGCGAGCCTGAATCTTTTGAGGCGCCCAGGGCGTTGTTGAAGTCTTGGCCTGGAAATCTGAGAATGCTATGATGAATTATGAGCGAGAGAACAGAAGTGACACGACGGAAGACTTGCCGTTGGACCAATCAAGACAGCTGGCCTTCGCGATGTCGTCGATGGCGTCCATCATGTATTTGTGTGCTTCGAGGGCTTCGTCGAGTTTACCTGCCGAAAGGAATGCCTGGCACCGTCTCTGGTGTGTAGTTAGCAACAAGGACTTGAGATCCCAGCTGAAGAGCTGGACATAGCGCAAAGGAGGGGTGAAGATGCGAGGGCAGGTGAGAATGTGAGGGCGGGTGAAGGTGTGAGGGCGGGTGAGAATGCGAGGGCGGGTGAAAATGTGAGGGCGGGTGAAGATGCAAGGGCGGGTGAAGATGCAAGGGCGGGTGAAGGAAGATGCGTGTAGCCGACGTTCGCCTAGTACAAGAATAAGCCGTGCACCCTCTCGATTCATTGAAGTTGCGGGTCGTGCCCTACCGGTGCATTGCAGCGAACAGATGCGGGGCGCACAAGATCTCACGCAGATCTGTCTTGTAGTGCACCAGATCTCACGCAGATCTGCCCTAGGGCCTGAACTGTTCGCACAAGTGATGCAGCAAACCAGACTGCAAGGCGCTAAGGCAAGTGATTGTTCTCGGCTTGAGCTGCAATTCAAAGTCAGTCGGCAATTGCCGGTCAAGTAGTAAACGCGTCTTCAAGCTCCCCTTTCTTTCTATCCACATATTCCCAATGCATTTCATTGATACCCACGAAACTCTCGACTTGTCTAACCGAACTACTTTCTTTCATGACAACGTTGTTGTCATGGAGGTCGATAATCTTCTTGCCGGATGGCCTACATACACTATTGATTTCACACCTGAGCGTCCGGGACCATTGGTAAGTTATTTTCATTGTCCAAATTACTCAATACAGCTTACATCTATATACAGAAGCTTGTTTTGCGCTTGAAGGATGCTTCAAGCTATCGGTCCACCGACGATGATGATAGTGCAGACGAGGCGGAGGGAACAGGGAAAGTCGAATGCACACCACCAGCCATCGAGGAGGACCCGGATGTTACCATGGCCTGTGAGGCCACCTCCAAGTGCATTTTTTTTGCTTGTATATTTGATTTTTGAATTGACCCTACTATAGGGATGGAACTCGGCACATTAGTGCAAACCCTGTGCAACTACACGGCATATTCAAGGAAGGTGCTTCAATTGTTCGCATGCGGGAGAAGTTCACACAGGAGAATGATCATACTTGGCCCCCTCGACGCGGCTTCAGGAGGATGGATGCGGAACCACTCACTCGTGTTAGTTCCTTCATGACGACACCTGCTGCTGTAGCGGCATTAAAGTTAGATTAAGTTCTCGTGTCCTATCATTATTGTTATCATATTACTGTACTTGCTGTCTCCGCACTGTTGCTATATCACTTTCCATGGATATTCTCGTGTAGTATTAGTACTTGCAGCATTCAATTGTATTTCTTGTTGCGTCGCGCATATAGTCACTGTTGTCACGATTCATGTGACTTGCCGCAAACGACATTCCCCACTGATCTTCCCCCTTAACCCTGTATCCTCCTTTACCTTCAACCATTATGGCGCGTCGGAAGCGTTCTCCAAGTCC